>NC_091222.1:11156382-11376186 GCF_040958095.1 Procambarus clarkii
ATTTAATAAGTCAATATTGACTTTACGAATTTGCGAGAACGGGTTGCTCTATCATATCTACATTTGAAGCTGTGTATGGAGTCAGCCTCCACCACATCACTTCCTAGTGCATTCCATTTACTAACTACTCTGACACTGAAAAAGTTCTTTCTAACGTCTCTGTGGCTCATTTGGGTACTCAGCTTCCACCTGTGTCCCCTTGTTCGCGTCCCACCAGTGTTGAATAGTTCATCCTTGTTTACCCGGTCGATTCCCCTGAGGATTTTGTAGGTTGTGATCATGTCCCCCCTTACTCTTCTGTCTTCCAGTGTCGTAAGGTGCATTTCCCGCAGCCTTTCCTCATAACTCATGCCTCTTAGTTCTGGGACTAGTCTAGTAGCATACCTTTGGACTTTTTCCAGCTTCGTCTTGTGCTTGACAAGGTACAGGCTCCATGCTGGGGCCACATACTCCAGGATTGGTCTTACATATGTGGTGTACAAGATTCTGAATGATTCCTTACACAGGTTCCTGAACACCGTTCTGATGTTAGCCAGCCTCGCATATGCCGCAGACGTTATTCTCTTTATGTGGGCTTCAGGAGACAGGTTTGGTGTGATATCAACTCCTAGATCTTTCTCTCTGTCTGTTTCATTAAGTACTTCATCTCCTATTCTGTATCCTGTGCCTGGCCTCCTGTTTTCACTGCCTAGTTTCATTACTTTGCATTTACTCGGGTTGAACTTCAACAGCCATTTGTTGAACCATTCACTCAGTCTATCCAGGTCATCTTGTAGCCTCCTACTATCATCCACTGTTTCAATCCTCATAATTTTTGCATCGTCGGCAAACATTGAGAGGAACGAATCTATACCCTCTTGGAGATCATTTACATATACCAGAAACAGTATAGGTCCAAGGACTGACCCCTGCGGGACTCCACTTGTGACGTCTCGCCAATCTGAGACCTCACCCCTCACACAGACTCGTTGTCTCCTGTTGCTTAGGTACTCCTCAATCCACCGGAGTACCTTCCCTTTCACTCCAGCCTGCATCTCCAACTATCGCACTAGCCTCCTGTGTGGCACTGTATCAAAGGCTTTCTGACAATCCAAAAATATGCAGTCTGCCCACCCTTCTCTTTCTTGCCTTATTTTTGTTGCCTGGTCGTAGAATTCAAGTAACCCTGTGAGGCAGGACCTGCCATCCCTGAACCCATGTTGATGTTGTGTTACAAAGTTCCTTCGCTCCAGATGCTTCACTAGTTTTTTTCGCACAATCTTCTCCATCAGCTTGCATGGTATGCAGGTTAGGGACACTGGCCAGTAGTTCAGTGCCTCCTGTCTATCCCCTTTCTTGTATATCGGGACTTCGTTAGCTGCTTTCCAAATTTCTGGCAGTTCCCCTGTTGCCAGTGATTTGTTATACACTATGGAGAGTGGTAGGCACAGTTCTCTTGCTCCTTCCTTTAGAACCCAAGGGGAGATTCCATCTGGGCCTATAGCCTTCGTCACATCCAACTCTAGTAAACACTTCCTTACTTCCCCACTGGTAATCTCAAACTCTTCCAGTGGTTCCTGGTTAGCTATTCCCTCACTTACCTCTGGAATTTCTCCTTGCTCTAAGGTGAAGACCTCCTGGAATTTCTTATTCAATTCCTCACACACTTCCTTGTCGTTTGTAGTGAATCCTTCTGCCCCTATCCTTAATTTCATAAACCTGTTCCTTTACTGTTGTTTTTCTCCTAATGTGGCTATGCAACAATTTAGGCTGTCTTTGCCTTGCCTGCGATGTCATTTTCGTATTGTCTTTCTGCCTCTTTTCTCATCCTGACATATTCATTCCTGGCATTCTGGTATCTTTCTCTGCTCTCCAGCGTCCTGTTATTCCTATAGTTTCTCCATGCCCTTTTACTTTGCTGCTTAGCTAGCCTACATCTCTGATTAAACCATGGGTTTCTCATTTTCATTTCTCTGTTTTCCTTTTGGACTGGGACAAACTTGTTTGCTGCGTCCTTGCACTTCTGCGTGATGTAATCCATCATATCTTGGGCCGTCTTTCCCCTGAGCTCTGTTTCCCATGCTATATCTGTTAGGAATTTTCTTATCCCTTCATAGTTTCCCTTTCGGTATGCTAACCTTTTAGTTTCGGTATCCCTCCTCGAGTTCAATAACCCTTCTTCAATCAAGTACTCAAACACCAGTACACTGTGGTCGCTCATTCCTACTGGGTCCTCAAAACCGATTTCTCTTATGTCGGAGTCGTTCAGAGTGAAGACTAAGTCGAGTCTCGCTGGTTCGTCATTGCCTCTCATCCTTGTGGGTTCTCCGACATGCTGGGTTAAAAAGTTGCTTGTCACCACCTCCAATGTGTGTGTGTGTGTGTGTGTGTGTGTGTGTGTGTGTGTGTGTGTGTGTGTGTGTGTTTGTGTGTGTGTGTGTGTGTGTGTGTGTGTGTGTGTGTGTGTGTGTGTGTGTGTGTGTGTGTGTGTGTGTGTGTGTGTGTGTGTGAGTGTGTGTGTGTGTGTGTACTCACCTAGTAGTGTTTGCGGGGGGTTGAGCTCTGGCTCTTTGGTCCCGCCTCTCAACCGTCAATCAACTGATGTACAGATTCCTGAGCCTACTGGGCTCTGTCATATCTACATTTGAAACTGTGTATGGAGTCAGCCTCCACCACATCACTTCCTAGTGCATTCCATTTACTAACTACTCTGACACTGAAAAAGTTCTTTCTAATGTCTTTGTGGCTCATTTGGGTACTCAGTTTCCACCTGTGTCCCCTTGTTCGCGTCCCTCCAGTGTTGAATAGTTCATCCTTGTTTACCCGGTCGATTCCCCTGAGGATTTTGTAGGTTGTGATCATGTCCCCCTTACTCTTCTGTCTTCCAGTGTAGTAAGGTGCATTTCCCGCAGCCTTTCCTCATAACTTATGCCTCTTAGTTCTGGGACTAGTCTAATGGCATACTTTTGGACTTTTTCCAGCTTCGTCTTGTGCTTGAAAAGGTACAGGCTCCATGCTGGGGCCGCATACTCCAGGATTGGTCTTACATATGTGGTGTACAAGATACTGAATGATTCCTTACACATGTTCCTGAACGCCGTTCTGATGTTAGCCAGCCTCGCATATGCCGCAGACGTTATTCTCTTTATGTGGACTTCAGGAGTCAGGTTTGGTGTGATACCAACTCCTAGGTCTTTCTGTCTGTTTCATTAAGTACTTCATCTCCTATTCTGTATCCTGTGTCTGGCCTCCTGTTTCCACTGCCTAGTTTCATTACTTTGCATTTCCTCGGGTTGAACTTCAACAGCCATTTGCTGGACCATTCACTTAGTCTATCTAGGTCACCTTGTAGCCTCCTACTGTCATCCTCTGTTTCAATCCTCCTCATAATTTTTGCATCGTCTGCAAACATTGAGAGGAACGAATCTATACCCTCTGGGAGATCATTTACATATACCAGAAACAGTATAGGTCCAAGGACCAAGGACCATTGTAACACGGGGGGGGGGGGTTCTGAATGTTCTTTACCCCCCTTTACTCTCCCTCTGCTCGTATTCTTACTTTTGTTCTCTACCAAGGGACCCCAAAACTTTCACTTGAGCCGACCCCACGTCACATGGTCTCAAGACTATTGACCGACTTGAGATTCTACAACCCGTATGACGTGACATAGGCTTCTAGCAAAACCCTAGGGTCGCCTTTACCCTGCCACCACCAGACCAACTACACTGAGCAATGATCGAGGTCTGGATCGATCATGCTAATCAATAACTTTGGGGCTTGATCCCCACTAGTAACATGACTTTGGATCTTAAGTGTGGAATAAAGTCAACGGGAATGATAATCCTGATTCAATGTTAGAATCGGCGCCCAATTCAACTCGGCCTCGTGGGGACCACGGGACAAGGACAAATTCACATATATATAACACACACATGGAAAATAATGAAAATGCAATTAATAACTAATTAATTTATTCAAAACTAAAACAAAATCTAAGAAATGGTACTCCCTGACTTGAACACTCCCTGACTGGCAATTAGTTGAACTATTCCCTAACTCTAACCTCTGAGCAACTTTACCTTGGGCGACCAGCTAGCTGTTGGTGCTGTCTTGGGGTCGATGATGGAAGGCCATCTGCCCGAGCTGCTACTCAAACCACATTGTCCCCTGCTCGGCTAGTCCGACCCAGACCAGAGCATTGTATCCTTCCGCATAGACTAAGTTTTACCAAGTTACTAGCAAGGCTGAAGTTTAACAATTAACCTCTGTTTGCACTGAATGATCCAGATTGGTTGAATTATTTTAACTGAAGTTAAATTACACAAGCATCTTAAGGAAGAGCTATTCCCGATCACAAACTGGTTATTTGACCTTAGAGAATTACTGAATTATTTGACCTCGCAGAATTACTGTGTGTGTGTGTGTGTGTGTGTGTGTGTGTGTGTGTGTGTGTGTGTGTGTGTGTGTGTGTGTGTGTGTGTGTGTGTGTGTGTGTGTGTGTGCGCGCGTGCGCACAATGAGTAACTTATCATTTATTTACTCAGTAGACGTAATTCGAACAAACGTATCATTGTCTTAAGAACAATCCTACACTTTGTCATCTGTTATCTTTAGGGAGGTAATTAACGTCTCACTGTGGAATAGTTTTTAAGGACAGAAAGTCTCTTGACGTCCTAATTCACAGTTTATCATGATAGATCACAGTGAAGTTCTCCATTGACATTATAGCACATTTTGTTCCAAAGAGTAGCAGTTTAAGAGCAAGTATTAGCGCGGGAAAAAATACAATTTTTTTATTTATTATAGAAACTGTACTCACCTATTTGTACTCACCTATTTGTGCTTGCAGGATCGAGCATTGGCTCTTGTATCCCGCCTTTCCAGCCATCGGTTGTTTACAGCAATGACTCCTGTCCCATTTCCCTGTCATACCTAATTTTAAAAGTATGAATAGAGTTTGCTTCCACAACCTGTTCCCCAAGTGCATTCCATTTTTCTACTACTCTCACGCTAAAAGAAAACTTCCTAACATCTCTGTGACTCATCTGAGTTTCCAGTTTCCACCAATGTCCCCTCGTTCTGTTATTATTACGTGTGAACATTTCATCTATTTCCACTTTGTCAATTCCCCTGAGTATTTTATATGTTCCTATCATATCTCCTCTCTCCCTTTTTTTCTCTGGTCTGGTCCAGAGAAAAAGACTGGTCTCACGTAGGCAGTGTAAAGCGATCTAAAAACATCTTCACTTAGGTTTCTAAATGAAGCTCTAATTTTCGCCAGTGTAGAGTACGCTGCTGTCGTTATCCTATTTATATGTGCCTCAGGAGTTAGATTAGGTGTCACATCCACTCCTAGGTCTTTTTCTCGAATCGTTACAGGTAGGCTGTTCCCCTTCATTGTGTACTGTCCCTTTGGTCGTCTATCACCTGATCCCATTTCCATAACTTTACATTTACTGGTGTTGAACTCCAGTAGCCATTTCCCTGATCATCTCTGCAACCTGTTTCAGTCCTCTTGGAGGATCCTGCAATCCTCATCTGTCACAACTCTTCTCATTAATTTTGCATCATCCACAAACATTGACATGTATGATTCCACTCCTGTAAACATATCATTTACGTAAATTAGAAAGAGGATTGGGCCCATCACCGATCCGTGAGGTACTCCACTCGTTACTGTTCGCCAGTCCGACTTCTCGCCCCTTACCATTACCCTCTGGCTCCTTCCTGTTAGGTAGTTCCTCACCCATGCTAGGGCCTCTCCGCTTACTCCTGCCTGCCTCTCAAGTTTGTAAAGCAGTCTCATGTGCGGTACTGTATCAAAGGCCTTTTGGCAGTCAAGAAATATGCAGTCTGACCAGCCTTCTCTGTCCTGTCTTATCCTTGTTACTTTGTCATAGAATTCTAAAAGGTTTGTTAGGCATGATTTCCCTGTCCAGAACCCAATGTTGGTGCTTGTTTACAAACCCAATGCTCTCCAGGTGCTCAACAAGTCTTAGCCTAATTATTCTTTCAAGTACTTTGCAGGAGATGCTTGTCAGTGATACGAGTCTGTAGTTAAGTGCCTTCTCCCAATCACCTTTCTTGAAAATCGGTACGACATTTGCTTCCTTCCAGCAACTGGGCAATTCTCCCGACATAAGTGACACATTAAAGATCATTGCCAGAGGCACGCTGAGAGCCTGCGCTGCCTCTTTTAGTATCCACGGTGATACTTTGTCTGGTCCAACTGCTTTAGTTGCATCCTGTGTTGTCAACTGTTTAATTACCTCCTCTGCTGTCACCTCTATATCTGATAGTCTTTCATCTAGGGTAATCTCTTCTAACAATGGGAGCCACTCAGGCTCGGTTGTGAACACTCCATGGAAACTTGCATTCAGTACCTCGCAGATTTCCTTGTCACTTTCTGTATATGCCCCTTCTGTTTTCCTCAGTCTTGTCACTTGGTCATTTACCGACCTCTTCCTTCTTATATGGCTATGTAGTAATTTAGGTTGCTTTTTCGCTTTGATTGCAATATCATTCTCATAATTTCTTTCCGACACTCGTCTTATGTTAATGTAAACGTTCCTAGCTCTGTTACATCTAATCCTGTTGTCCTCTGTCCTTTGTCTTCTGTACTTCCTCCACTCCCTCCTGTTTCTCACTTTTGCTTCCTGACACTGTCTACTAAACCATGGGTTATTATATTCCCTCCTGTTTTTTCCTTTATTGTTGGAATAAATCTCTCTTCAGCCTCCTTGCATTTCCATATGACTTGGTTCATCATATCTTGCACTGTTTTTCCTCTAATTTCTTCCTCCCACTGCACTTCTCCCAGGTAGTCCCTTATCCTCCTGTAGTCCCCTCTTCTGTAATCAAGTCTCCTTACTCGGACCTCTTGTCCTTTGGTCACAATTTTAAGCTCCATCATGTAGTCAAAGACTAGGACACAATGGTCACTGGCTCCTAGTGGTATTTCATGTTCTAAATGGTTCATGTCTTCTTCATTCTGGGTGAAAACGAGGTCCAATAGGCTGGGTGTATCCCCTCCTCTATCCCTAGTGTCTTCCTTCACATGCTGTTAGGAAATTCCTGTCAATAACGTCTACCAGCTTCGCTCCCCAGGTCTCGTCTCCGCCATGGGGATTCCTTGTTTCCTAATCTATCTCTCCGTGATTTAGTTCCCCCATGTCCAGCAGCTTCGCCTTCATTCTATGCGCTATAGTTGCTGCCCTCTGCAGTTCATCTATACATGCCTTGTTGCTGTCCTCATACTCCTGCCTGGGCCTTCTACTGTTTGGTGGGGGATTGTAGAGTATCAAGATAACAATCTTCTTCCCATACACTGTCAGAGTTCCATGTATGGAGTTCATGCTTTCGTTGGTACCCGGATTTTCCAGCTCATCAAACTTCCATTTCTGCTTTATTAGGAGTGCCGCTCCTCCTCCCTGTCTCTGTGTCCTTTCTTTTCTTATCACCTGGTACCCCTCTGGAAAGATTGCATCCGAGATCATGCCATTTATTTTAGTTTCCACTCTTGCCACTATGTCTGGGTCTGCCTCACAAACTCTTTCTTTTATCTCTTCTGCTTTATTGGATACCCCATCAGCATTGTTGTACCAAACCTTGAGACTCTTCTTGGAAACTCTGGTGCCAGAGTTCCCCCTTTTGCCGGGGGTCTGGGGGGTACTGGGGGGTGTCTGGGGACGAGTGGGGGATGTGGGGGAGTCTGGGGGGTGCTAGGGGGTGACAAGTCCTTCAGTCAATACAGTGTGACACAAGTCCTCCAGTCAATACAGTGTGACACAAGTCTTCCAGTCAATACAGTGTGACACAAGTCCTTCAGTCAATATAGTGAGACACAAGTCCTTCAGTCAATACAGTGTGACACAAGTCCTCCAGTCAATACAGTGTGACACAAGTCTTCCAGTCAATACAGTGTGACACAAGTCCTTCAGTCAATATAGTGAGACACAAGTCCTTCAGTCAATACAGTGTGACACAAGTCTTCCAGTCAATACAGTGTGACACAAGTCTTCCAGTCAATACAGTGTGACACAAGTCCTTCAGTCAATACAGTGTGACACAAGTCTTCCAGTCAATACAGTGTGACACAAGTCCTTCAGTCAATACAGTGTGACACAAGTCTTCCAGTCAATACAGTGTGACACAAGTCTTCCAGTCAATACAGTGTGACACAAGTCCTTCAGTCAATACAGTGTGACACAAGTCTTCCAGTCAATACAGTGTGACACAAGTCCTTCAGTCAATACAGTGTGACACAAGTCCTTCAGTCAATACAGTGTGACACAAGTCCCTCAGTAAATACAGTGTGACACAAATCCTTCAGTCAATACAGTGTGACACAAGTCCCTCAGTAAATACAGTGTGACACAAATCCTTCAGTCAATACAGTGTGACACAAGTCCTTCAGTCAATACAGTGTGACACAAGTCCTTCAGTCAATACAGTGTGACACAAGTCCTCCAGTCAATACAGTGTGACACAAGTCCTTCAGTCAATACAGTGAGACACAAGTCCTCCAGTCAATACAGTGTGACACAAGTCCTTCAGTCAATACAGTGTGACACAAGTCCTCCAGTCAATACAATGTGACACAAGTCCCTCAGTCAATACAGTGTGACACAAGTTAAAAGATAATTGTCTAGGATAATACATCAAGGGAACACGCTTGATGAACACCGTGTTTGGGACACACATAATTCAGGGTTAGCCCACCATCAGGTACTTAGGGGGCGCCTGACAGCTGAGTGGGCAGCGCTTCAGATTCGTAGTCCTGAGGTTCCAAGTTCGATCCTTGGTGGAGGCGGAGAAAAATGGGAAAAATGTTTCTTTCACTCAGATGCCCCTGTTACCTAGCAGTAAATAGGTGCCTGGGAGTTAGACAGCTGCTACTTGCTGCTTCCATGTGGTGTATAACGAAACGGAGGCCTCGTCGAGGACCGGGCCGCGGGGACGCTAAGCCCCGAAATTATCTCAAGATAACCTCAAGATACACGTTCACCGTTCCTATAGTAAGGCCTCTTCTTGTCGTCAGTTCCCAATTTTATTCAACCACTTGGGCTGGACGGTAGAGCGACGGTCACGCTTCATACATGTCGAGGTTCAATCTCCGAACGTCCTTGCGGTTGGGCACCATTTCTCCCCCTCCCCCTGTCCCATCCCAAACCCTTATCCTGAGCCATTCCAAATGTTATATAGTCGTAATGGCTTAGCGCTTTCCCTGATAGTTCCCTCGCCTCCCAATTTCATTTATTTTGGTGTAGCGCTCCTGATTCTCTATAAGGATGGACTGTAAATTTGTCCTCCAATAAATCCAATCCCCAAGAACAAATAACTTTGCTTCAGAGGTAGAACAATAGACTTCATATGCATCCATGAACATTACTCTAAATCAATTGTCAACTACAATACCGCAGACGGTAACATGTCATTCACCAGGGCAATAGGAGCCTCGAACGCGCGACCTCCAGCATGAGAGGCGAGTGCTCTATCAACTAAGCCACGGGCTAGCTCATATAAGAGAGGATTTCAGAGGAACCGAACCGCTGAACAAACTGAAGCTTTAAGCCTTCTCTGGGCTGCCACATAAACACAGAAGAATTAGGCGATCCGCACCAGAGTCATATAAATTCTCAATCACAATACCATAGATAGTAACATGTCATTAATTTCTCTATATACTTCCTGTATTCGCAATTTTAATGTTTAAAATCTCCCTCTGCATACTCTTGTTGTGTTGTGGTTCTAACTTGCACCCGCTCGATAAAGTTTGGTCATTCATTATACTTCTCTTCAATCACCCCAAATACAATTTCCACAGCATGATTTATTTCCAGTTCATTGTAAAAATCTCTGTTCAAGGTACGTACGGATTCAGTTTGGTTTGTTTACGCTTTGTTCTCGTAAATTCATGTTTTGTAAATCCACACCGTCTTACTGCGTGTCATTTACCGCCAAAGTGAGTAAATGAACACAAACAATGTAAATGAACACGAGCAATGTAAATGAACACGAGCAATGTAAATGAACACGAGCAATGTAAATGAACTCGAGCAATGTAAATGAACACGAGCAATGTAAATGAACTCGAGCAATGTAAATGAACTCGAGCAATGTAAATGAACACGAGCAATGTAAATGAACACGAGCAATGTAAATGAACTCGAGCAATGTATATGAACACGAGCAATGTAAATGAACACGAGCAATGTAAATGAACTCGAGCAATGTATATGAACACGAGCAATGTAAATGAACACGAGCAATGTAAATGAACACATGTAAATGAACACGAGCAATGTACTGAGACCTTTACTCATACTCCACCACACATAATAAACAATAAACACCAATAGAGGATCCTCCTCCTGTGCCCGTCTCCTGCCCTAAGCCTCCACCACCACGCTCCACTAGAGGAGCCTCCACCATGTCACCACCACGCTCCACTAGAGGAGCCTCCACCACCACGCTTCACTAGAGGAGCCTCCACCAGTCACCACCATGCTCCACTAGAGGAGCCTCCACCATGTCACCACCACGCTCCACTAGAGGAGCCTCCACCATGTCACCACCACGCTCCACTAGAGGAGCCTCCACTAGTCATGACCACGCTCCACTAGAGCAGGCTACACCAGTCACCACCATGCTCCACTAGAGGAGCCTCCATCATGTCACCACCACGCTCCACTAGAGCAGCCTCCACAATATCATCACAACGCTCCACTACAGGAGCCTCCATCATGTCACCACCACGCTGCACTAGAGCAGCCTCCACCATGTCACCACCACGATCCACTAGAGGAGCCTCCACCATGTCATCACCATGCTCCACTAGAGCAGCCTCCACAATGTCACCACCATGCTCCATTAGAGGAGCCTCCATGTCACCACCACGCTCCACTAGAGCAGCCTCCACCATGTCACCACCACGCTCCACTAGAGCAGCCTCCACCATGTCACTACCATGCTCCACTAGAGCAGCCTCCACCATGTCACCACAACGCTCCACTAGAGGAGCCTCCACAATGCCACCACCACGCTCCGATAGAGCAGCTTCTACCATGTCACCACCACGCTCCACTAGAGGAGCCTCCACGAGTCACCACCATGCTCCACTAGAGGTGCCTCCACCATGTCACCACCATGCTCCACTAGACGAGCCTCCACCAGTCACCAATATCCTCCACTAGAGGAGCCTCCACCAGTCACCACCATCCTCCACTAGAGGAGCCCCAACATGTCTGCACCATGCTTCTCAAGAGGAGCCTCCACCAGGCCACACCACGCTCCACTAGAGGAGCCTCCACCATGTCGCCACCACGCTCCACAAGAGGAGCCTCCACTATGTCACCACCACGCTCCATTAGAGGAGCCTCCATGTCACCATCACGCTCCATTAGAGGAACCTCCACCATGTCACCACCATGCTCCACTAGAGCAGCCTCCACCATGTCATCACCATGCTCCACTAGAGCAGCCTCCACCATGTCACCACCACTCTCCACTAGAGGAGCCTCCACCATGGCACCACCACACTCCACTAGAGCAGCCTCCACCATGTCACCACCACGCTCCACTAGAACAGCCTCCACCATGTCACCACAACGCTCCGCTAGAGGAGCCTCCACAATGCCACCACCACGCTCCGCTAGTGCATCTTCTACCATGTCACCACCACGCTCCACTAGAGGAACCTGCACCATGTCACCACCATGCTCCACTAGAGCAGCCTCCACCATGTCACCACAACGTTCCACTAGAGCAGCCTCCACCATGTAACCACCACGCTCCACTAGAGCAGCCTCCACCATGTCACCACCACGCTCCACTAGAGGAGCCTCCACCAGTCACCACCATGCTCCACTAGAGGTGCCTCCACCATGTCACTACCATGCTCCACTAGAGGAGCCTCCACCAGTCACCACCATCTTCCACTAGAGGAGCCCCCACCATGTCAGCACCATGCTCCACTAGAGGAGCCTCCACCAGGACACCACCACTCTCCACTAGAGGAGCCTCCACCATGTCACCACCACACTCCACTAGAGCAGCCTCCACCATGTCACTACTACGCTCCACTAGAGGAGCCTCCACTATGTCACCACCACGCTCCATTAGATGAGCCTTTATGTCACCAACATGCTCCACTAGAGCGCCTCTACCATGTCACCACCACGCTCCACTAGAGCAGCCTCCACCATGCCACCACCACGCTCCACTAGAGCAGCCTGCGCCATGTCACCACAACGCTCCACTAGAGCAGCCTCCACCATGTCACCACCACGCTCCACTAGAGCAGTCTCCACCATGTCACCACCACGCTCCACTAGAGCAGCCTGCGCCATGTCACCACCACGCTCCACTAGAGGAGCCTCCACCATGCCACCACCACGCTCCACTAGAGCAGCCTCCACCCAACCAGCTTCGCTACCCTACGCTAAGTACCTGCCATAAAGTTTGAACAAAATAACATACATAATATTACAAATATACGGTATACATATAATATTATAAATATTAAATATATAAATATATACATATAATTTTATAGAGAGTTAAAAGGACAGACATCAACAAGTGATCCATACAGTGAACCACAAATACAATACAATACTTCAGACAATGGAGAGGTGTGGCGAGTGTTCGGGAGTACTGGGAAAACGTAACGTAGGCGTAACGTGTTGCATCTGTAACATAAGATTTCACCTGGGCTGTACTGAAGTATCTCCAGGATGCACTAAAAGGCAAAGAATTTACTGGGTTTGCAAAGATGACAGATTAATGTTAGAGAACATAACTAAACTGATGAAAAACATTCCCTAGTCACAGAGATTATCATTCACAGACAAGCTACTAGTGATATATGCGGACTGGGAAAAGTCAACATTGGATAATGACCAAAACTCAGGAACAGATAGTTTAGAGAACCGCAGCAGTAGTGTGGAGGAAGAGATTGTGGTACAAAATAACAGCAATATTGCAGAGCCAGGTAATATAAACGATGAGAGCAACAGTGAGACAGAGTGCATAAATGAAGGAATTGGGACGAAAGACGGAGATGGCTCCAATAAAGAGGTAGACAAGACAGACACAGATATAAATACCTTGAAAAACGCAAAACCGGAACACATTTGCAAATTCTACGCTAAAGGAATATGCAAATATGGAAAATTAGGAGCAAAATGCCATTTTCTGCATCCTCGAAAGTGCAGGAACACGTTGGCGAGGGGTATATGCCGTTTTGGAACAGGGTGTAGATACTTCCACCCTAAATTATGTCAATTTTCAATTAGGGACAAAAAATGCTACAATCTTCAGTGTTCGGAATTCCACGTGAGAGGTACACAGCGTTATAGACGGGAAGATCAATATGACACTACTGGAAATTTTTTAGAGGAAGGCAGAAACAGAGTAGTAAATATAAGAGAGAGGAACAGTCAGATGGAACCACTACAGGATTGCAGAGGGGAAGGGAGATACCCACAAGACTGAAATACAAACTATCAACAAACACACAGGTACTACACCACACAACACCCATCCTACTACCAAAACTGGACGAATGACTTCCAAAACAACACACCCTGGACGCAAACACAGTGGCCTCCTTACCAGAGCCTCAGATATTAACACCATGTAAGGCATCCAGCACTTCCACTAACAGGATAACATCATTTATATTTGCCAACATCCAGGGTATAAAAACACGCAAATCCAACAAAGTTCACTTTATTGATGGTCTCCTTCATGAGGCAAATGCAGTGTTTGCAGCCCTAACAGAAACCCACACAAAGGACTACCATGATGGTGAAATATGGATCTCAGAGTACAATCTTTTCAGATGTGATAGGAAACACCGGCTTCAGGGAGGGGTCAGCCTCTACATCAAAGACACACTCATCTTCACTGAGCTTCTAAACACCTCAAATGATATGGTGGAAGTGCTGATAATCAAAATAGAGATTCTAAATGTAGTTATTGTCCTTATACATAAGTCACCGGAGGCAAACCCTCAGCAGTTTAAAGACCAACTAATGAAAATAGAACACTGCTTGGAAAACCTCACAAATCCAGCTCCGAACATCATCCTGCTTGGGGACTTCAACCTACGGCACCTGAAATGGAAGCACCTGACTAATACAGTAATATCAGAAAGAATACCAGGAAGTAGCCTAAATGAACAGGCACATGCAAATGACCTGCTACGGATGTGCGACAGGTTTGCCTTAAACCAGCAAATAGTAGAACCAACTAGGAAGGAGAACACGCTGGACCTCATTTTCACTAATAATGATGAATTGATCAGGGACATAATGATTACAAATATCTGTTACTCAGATCACAACTTAATTGAAGTTATGACAACCATGGGAAGTAGACCATCAAAACCAGTCCAGATTCCCGGTGGAGGAGATTTCAGCATATTTAACTTCAATAATAAACAGATAAACTGGGAGCAAATAAACCAGGACTTCACAGAAATAAACTGGGAATAACAGCTAGAAAATGCAAACCTGAACCAGTGCCGGAAAAAATAAGCTCAGTAGCACTAGAAATATGTTCAAACCGCATACCCCTAAGAAAAAAGAGAAAGATATGCAGATTGGAACGGGAACGTCGTTCCCTATATAGGCGAAGAAAACGAATCGCGGAACAACTTGAGAGTCGCACCCTATCTCAAGAACGGCGAAGAAGGTTAGGTAGAGAAATAGAAACAATTGAACGCAAGCTACAAGAATCATATAAAACCCAGGAGAGGCAAAGAGAGCAAAAGGCCATCAGTGAAATAGAGAGAAATCCGAAATATTTTTTCTCCTATGCAAAATCAAGATCAAAAACCACATCTAGTATCGGGCCCCTGCGAAAGGGAGATGGAACTTTCACCGATGACAACAAAGAAATGAGCGAGCTACTGAGGAAGCAGTATGACTCTGTTTTCAGTGAGCCATTAAACGCACTAAAGCTTGATAACCCAAATGAATTTTTCATGGATATGATACCAACATCAAATCATATATCAGACGTCACCCTATCCCCACTGGATTTTGGAGAAGTCATAAACAGTATGCCTATGCACTCTGCACCAGGCCCGGATTCTTGGAACTCCGTATTCATCAAGAACTGTAATAAAACACTATCGCAGGCCCTCCACATTCTGTGGAGACAAAGCCTAGATACCGGCATTATTCCTGATATACTAAAAACAGCAGAGATAGCACCACTTCATAAAGGAGGAAATAAAGCAGAGGCAAAAAATTACAGACCGATAGCATTAACATCGCATATTATAAAAAATTTTGAGAGAGTGCTAAGAAGTAAGATCACAAAATACATGGAATCACAGCATCTCCATAACCCCGGACAACATGGTTTCAGAACAGGGCGCTCTTGCCTGTCGCAGTTGCTGGACCACTATGATATGGCATTAGATGCTATGGAAGACAAACAAAACGCTGATGTAATTTACACAGATTTCGCAAAAGCTTTTGATAAATATGACCATGGTGCTATTGCACATAAAATGCGTTCAAAAGGAATTACCGGAAAAATAGGCAGATGGATCTACAATTTCCTGACCAACAGAACCCAATGTGTAAAAGTCAACAAAATAAAATCCAGCCCATCAACTGTGAAGAGCTCAGTCCCCCAGGGTACTGTGCTTGCTCCAGTACTTTTTCTCATCCTCATATCGGACATAGACAAGAACACAACCTATAGCACTGTATCATCCTTTGCAGATGACACTAGGATCTTCATGAGAGTAGGCAACATAGAGGACACGGCAAACCTCCAGTCAGATGTAGATCAGGTCTTTCTATGGGCTACTGAAAATAATATGGTGTTTAACGAAGATAAGTTCCAGCTCATGCGCTATGGAAAAAATGAAAATATAATAACGGAAACCATGTACAAAACTCAGGCAAATCATAACATAGAACGAAAAGGCAATGTAAAGGATCTGGGTGTACTCACGTCGGAAGACCTTACCTTTAAAGAACACAATAAAGTAGCCGTCACAACTGCAAGAAAAATGTCAGGTTGGATAACAAGAACTTTTCACACTAGAGATGCTATACCGATGATACTTTTCAAAACGCTTGTGCTCTCTAGAGTGGAGTACTGCTGCACAATGACAGCCCCTTTCAAAGCTGGAGAAATTGCTGACCTGGAGAGCGTGCAGAGATCCTTTACTGCTTGAATCCACTCAGTAAAACATCTAAACTATTGGGACCCATTAAAGAGCCTAAATTTGTACTCCCTTGAGCGCAGGCGGGAGAGATACATAATAATTTACACGTGGAAAATATTAGAGGGCTGGTCCCAAACCTGCACACAGAAATAACATCACATGAGACCAGAAGACATGGCAGGATGTGCAGAATACCCCCGTTGAAAAACGGAGTTGCAACAGGTACTCTGAGAGAGAACTCTATCAACATCAAAGGCCCGAGACTATTCAACACGCTTCCGCTACACATAAGGGGCATAACTGGCCGACCCCTCACAGTGTTCAAGAGAGAACTGGATAAGCACCTCCAAAGGATACCTGATCAACCAGGCTGTGACTCATACGTCAGGCTGCGAGCAGCCGCGTCCAACAGCCTGGTTGATCAGTCCAGCAACCAGGAGGCCTGATCGACGACCGCGCCGCGGGAAGGCTAAGCCCCGGAAGCACCTCAAGGTAACCATGTCACACCCACGCTCCCTAGAGCAGCCTCCACCATGCTCCACTAGAGGAGCCTCTACCATGTCACCACCACGCTCCACTAGAGCAGCCTCCACCAGTCACCACTACGCTCCACTAGAGCAGCCTCCACAATATCACCACCACGCTCCACTAGAGCAGCCTCCACCATGTAACCACCACGCTCCACTAGAGCAGCCTCCACCATGTCACCACCACGCTCCACTAGAGCAGCCTCCACCATGTCACCACCATGCTCCACTAGAGCAGCCTCCACCATATCACCACCACCCTCCACTAGAGCAGCCTCCACCATGTCACCACCAAGCTCTACTAGAGCAGCCTCCACCATGTCACCACCATGCTCCACTAGAGCAGCCTCCACCATATCACCACCACCCTCCACTAGAGCAGCCTCCACCATATCACCACCACCCTCCACTAGAGCAGCCTCCACCATGTCACCACCAAGCTCTACTAGAGCAGCCTCCACCATGTCACCACCATGCTCCACTAGAGCAGCCTCCACCATATCACCACCACCCTCCACTAGAGCAGCCTCCACCATGTCACCACCACGCTCCACTAGAGCAACCTCCACCATGTCACCACCACGCTCCACTAGAGCAGCCTCCACCATGTAACCACCATGCTCCACCATGTAACCACCACGCTCCACTAGAGCAGCCTCCACCATGTCACCACCACGCTCCACTAGAGCAGCCTCCACCATGTCACCACCACGCTCCACTAGAGCAGCCTCCACCATGTCTCCACCACGCTCCACTAGAGGAGCCTCCACCATGTAACCACCACGCTCCACTAGAGCAGCCTCCACCATGTAACCACCACGCTCCACTAGAGCAGCCTCCACCATGTCACCACCACGCTCCACTAGAGCAGCCTCCACCATGTCACCACCACGCTCCACTAGAGCAGCCTCCACCATGTCACCACCACGCTCCACTAGAGCAGCCTCCACCATGTCACCACCACGCTCCACTAGAGGAGCCTCCACCATGTAACCACCATGCTCCACCATGTAACCGCCATGCTCCACTAGAGCAGCCTCCACCATGTCACCACCACGCACCACTAGAGCAGCCTCCACCATGTCACCACCACGCTCCACTAGAGCAGCCTCCACCATGTCACAACCACGCTTTACTAGAGCAGCCTCCACCATGTCCCCACCACGCTCCACTAGAGCAGCCTCCACCATGTCACCACCACGCTCCACTAGAGCAGCCTCCACCAGTCACCACTACGCTCCACTAGAGCAGCCTCCACCAGTCACCACCACGCTCCACTAGAGCAGCCTCCACCATGTAACCACCACGCTCCACTAGAGCAGCCTCCACCATGTCACCACCACGCTCCACTAGAGCAGCCTCGACCATGTCACCACCATGCTCCACTAGAGCAGCCTCCACCATATCACCACCACCCTCCACTAGAGCAGCCTCCACCATGTCACCACCACGCTCCACTAGAGCAGCCTCCACCATGTCACCACCATGCTCCACTAGAGCAGCCTCCACCATATCACCACCACCCTCCACTAGAGCAGCCTCCACCATGTCACCACCACGCTCCACTAGAGCAACCTCCACCATGTCACCACCACGCTCCACTAGAGCAGCCTCCACCATGTAACCACCATGCTCCACCATGTAACCACCACGCTCCACTAGAGCAGCCTCCACCATGTCACCACCACGCTCCACTAGAGCAGCCTCCACCATGTCACCACCACGCTCCACTAGAGCAGCCTCCACCATGTTTCCACCACGCTCCACTAGAGGAGCCTCCACCATGTAACCACCACGCTCCACTAGAGCAGCCTCCACCATGTAACCACCACGCTCCACTAGAGCAGCCTCCACCATGTCACCACCACGCTCCACTAGAGCAGCCTCCACCATGTCACCACCACGCTCCACTAGAGCAGCCTCCACCATGTCACCACCACGCTCCACTAGAGCAGCCTCCACCATGTCACCACCACGCTCCACTAGAGGAGCCTCCACCATGTAACCACCATGCTCCACCATGTAACCGCCATGCTCCACTAGAGCAGCCTCCACCATGTCACCACCACGCACCACTAGAGCAGCCTCCACCATGTCACCACCACGCTCCACTAGAGCAGCCTCCACCATGTCACCACCACGCTTTACTAGAGCAGCCTCCACCATGTCACCACCACGCTCCACTAGAGCAGCCTCCACCATGTCACCACCACGCTCCACTAGAGCAGCCTCCACCAGTCACCACTACGCTCCACTAGAGCAGCCTCCACCAGTCACCACCTCGGTCTACTAGTGCAGCCTCCATGTCACCATCACGCTCCACTAGAGGAGCCTCCACCATGTCACCACCACGCTCCACTAGAGCAGCCATTATCATGCTCCACTAGAGCAGCCACCACCACGCTTCACTAGAGCAGCCACCACCACGCTCCACTAGAGGAGCCTCCACAATGTCACCACCTCGCTCCACTAGAGCAGCCTCCACCATGTCACCACCACGCTCCACTAGAGGAGCCTCCACCATGTAACCACCACGCTCCACTAGAGGAGCCTCCACCATGTAACCACCATGCTCCACCAGAGGAGCCTCCACCATGTAACCACCATGCTCCACTAGAGGAGCCTCCACCATGTAACCACCATGCTCCACCAGAGGAGCCTCCACCATGTAACCACCACGCTCCACTAGAGGAGCCTCCACCATGTCACCACCACGCTCCACTAGAGCAGCCTCCAACATGTCACCACCACGCTCCACTAGAGCAGCCTCCACCATGTCACCACCACGCTCCACTAGAGCAGCCTCCATCATGTCACCACCACGCTCCACTAGAGCAGCCTCCATCACGCTCCACTAGAGGAGCCTCCACCATGTAACCACCACGCTCCACTAGAGCAGCCTCCACCATGTAACCACCACGCTCCACTAGAGCAGCCTCCACCATGTAACCACCATGCTCCACTAGAGGAGCCTCCACCATGTAACCACCATGCTCCACCAGAGGAGCCTCCACCATGTAACCACCACGCTCCACTAGAGGAGCCTCCACCATGTCACCACCACGCTCCACTAGAGCAGCCTCCACCATGTAACCACCACGCTCCACTAGAGCAGCCTCCACCATGTCACCACCACGCTCCACTAGAGCAGCCTCCACCATGTCACCTCCAGGCTCCACTAGAGCAGCCTCCACCATGTCACCACCACGCTCCACTAGAGGAGCCTCCACCATGTAACCACCACGCTCCACTAGAGCAGCCTCCACCATGTCACCACCACGCTCCACTAGAGCAGCCTCCACCATGTCACCACCACGCTCCACTAGAGCAGCCTCCACCATGTCACCACCACGCTCCACTAGAGCAGCCTCCACCATGTCACCACCACGCTCCACTAGAGCAGCCTCCACCATGTCACCACCACGCTCCACTAGAGCAGCCTCCACCATGTCACCACCACGCTCCACTAGAGCAACCTCCACCATGTCACCACCACGCTCCACTAGAGCAGCCTCCACCATGTAACCACCACGCTCCACTAGAGCAGCCTCCACCATGTCACCATCACGCTCCACTAGAGGAGCCTCCACCATGTCACCACCACGCTCCACTAGAGCAGCCATTATCACGCTCCACTAGAGCAGCCACCACCACGCTTCACTAGAGCAGCCACCACCACGCTCCACTAGAGGAGCCTCCACAATGTCACCACCTCGCTCCACTAGAGCAGCCTCCACCATGTCACCACCACGCTCCACTAGAGGAGCCTCCACCATGTAACCACCACGCTCCACTAGAGGAGCCTCCACCATGTAACCACCATGCTCCACCAGAGGAGCCTCCACCATGTAACCACCATGCTCCACTAGAGGAGCCTCCACCATGTCACCACCACGCTCCACTAGAGGAGCCTCCACCATGTAACCACCACGCTCCACTAGAGCAGCCTCCACCATGTAACCACCACGCTCCACTAGAACAGCCTCCACCATGTAACCACCACGCTCCACTAGAGCAGCCTCCACCATGTCACCACCACGCTCCACTAGAGCAGCCTCCACCATGTAACCACCACGCTCCACTAGAGCAGCCTCCACCATGTAACCACCACGCTCCACTAGATAATGTAATAATACTAGATAATAACAATATGTTCTCTTTGAACTGTATTAGTCAATACTTCCATTGAGAGGCTCCATGGTGGTTAGTTACGATCTCTAACTAAGAGCGTAATTGAGCTAGTTACGATCTCACTAAGAGCTTAATTCAGATAGTTACGATCTCACTAAGGGCGTAACTCAGAGTGTTACGATCTCTCATTAAGAGCGTAACTGAGCTACTTACGATCAGTCACTAAGAGCTTAACTGAGCTAGTTACGATTTCTCACTAAGAGCCTAATTGACCTAGTTACGATCAGTCACTAAGTGCGTAACTGAGCTAGTTACTAACTCTCACTAAGAGCGTAACTGAGCTAGTTACTAACTGTCACTAAGAGCGTAACTGAGCTGGTTACTAACTCTCACTAAGAGCGTAACTGAGCTGGTTACTAACTCTCACTAAGAGCGTAACTGAGCTAGTTACTAACTCTCACTAAGAGCTTAACTGAGCTGGTTACTAACTCTCACTAAGAGCGTAACTAAGCTAATTACCCACTTGTGTTCTCATCCCGCGCTGCGAGGTTCTTCCTGTTTTAATTAGTTACAGTTATAGCTCCACATTTTTTATAATTGTTTATTTCCCTTATCGTCAGTTTTCTACTTACTAGTGACACCTAGCTCGCCCGACCCCTAGTTCCTTTTATGATGTGATAAACGCGTAACAAATAAGTTATTGTTAGAAATGAGTTATGAATTATGAGTTTAAGAACATACAGAAGGCGGAGCCAGGAGCCTAGCTCGACCCTACAACCACATTTGGTGAGTGTACTGGTGCTATTGGCTGCCAGCAACCATATTTGGTGAGGGTACTGCTGCTATTGGCTAGCAGCAACCACATTTGGTGAGGGTACTGCTGCCATTGGCTGGCAGCAACCACATTTGGTGAGGGTACTGCTGCTATTGGCTGGCAGCAACCACATTTGGTGAGTGTGCTGCTGTCATTGGCTGGCAGAAAACAGTACGACCACTGCGCACGCGCGTGGAGTTCTTGCATCGTTAATAATCCCGAACATTGCCTGGCCTCACTCACTCCTCGTCCTTATCTCGTGCAGAGAACCTCACTCTCCAGGTCTGCGTCCCTCGCCACACACCTGTAAGATAACTGGTTCTCTAGGGCCTGCGTCCCTCGCCACACACCTGTAAGATAATTGGTTCTCTAGGGCCTGCGTCTCTCGCCACACATATGTAAGAAAATTGTGATCACTGTTGTTATCATGGTGTTTGTCATCTCATATAACAGTTGGTAGTATACAATTAACTAGACACCTGTTGGGAGACGCTTCCTCGCCCCTTCAATCATTGTAGCTCTTTCTTAACTTTTTTTGTTTTAAATGTTTCATATAATGTAATAATCTTTGTACAGAGTACATGGTGATCAGCAGAGTAGGTAGTGATCTTCAGTGTAGGTGTGGATCTTCAGTGTAGGTAGTGATCTTCAGTGTAGGTATGGATCTTCAGTGTAGGTAGTGATCTTCAATGTAGGTGTGGATCTTCAGTGTAGGTAGTGATCTTCAGTGTAGGTGTGGATCTTCAGTGTAGGTAGTGATCTTCAGTGTAGGTGTGGATCTTCAGTGTAGGTAGTGATCTTCAGCGTAGGTGTGGATCTTCAGTGTAGGTAGTGATCTTCAGTGTAGGTGTGGATCTTCAGTGTAGGTAGTGATCTTCAGTGTAGGTGTGGATCTTCAGTGTAGGTAGTGATCTTCAGTGTAGGTGTGGATCTTCAGTGTAGGTAGTGATCTTCAGTGTAGGTGTGGATCTTCAGTGTAGGTAGTGATCTTCAGTGTAGGTGTGGATCTTCAGTGTAGGTAGTGATCTTCAGCGTAGGTGTGGATCTTCAGTGTAGGTAGTGATCTTCAGTGTAGGTGTGGATCTTCAGTGTAGGTGTGGATCTTCAGTGTAGCTGTGGACCTTCCGTGTAGGCGTTGATTTTCAGTGAAGGTGGTGATCTTCAGTGTAGGTGGTGATCTTCAGTGTAGGTGTGGTTCTTCAGTGTAGGTAGTGATCTTCAGTGTAGGTGTGGATCTTCAGTGTAGCTGTGGACCTTCAGTGTAGGTATGGATCTTCAGTGTAGTTGTGGATCTTCAGTGTAGGTGTGGATCTTCAGTGTAGGTGTGGATCATCTCTGTGGGTGAGAATCTTCAGTGTAGGTGTGGATCTTCATTGTAGGTATGGATCTTCAGTATAGGTGTGGTTCTTCAGTGTAGGTGTGGATCTGCAGTGTAGGTGTGGTTCTTCAGTGTAGGTGTGGATCTTCAGTTTAGGTAGTGATCTTCAGTTTAAGAGTGATCTTCAGTCTAGATGGTGATCTTCAGTGTAGGTGTGGATCTTCAGTGTAGGTGTGGACCTTCAGTGTAGATGGTGATCTTCAGTGAAGGGGTGAATCTTCAGTGTGGGTGTAGATCTTCAGTGTAGGTGTGGATCTTCAGTGTAGGTGGTGATCTTCAGTGTAGGGGTAAATCTTCAGTGTGGGTGTAGATCTTCAGTGTAACTGTGGTTCTTCAGTGTAGGTGTAGATCTTCAGTGTAGGTGTGGTTCTTCAGTGTAGGTTGTGATCTTCAGTGTAGGTGGTGATCTTCAGTGTAGGTGGTGATCTTCAGTGTAGGGGTAAATCTTCAGTGTGGGTGTAGATCTTCAGTGTAGCTGTGGTTCTTCAGTGTAGGTGTAGATCTTCAGTGTAGGTGTGGTTCTTCAGTGTAGGTGATGATCTTCAGTGTAGGTGGTGATCTTCAGTGTAGTTGGTGATCTTCAGTGTAGGTGGTGATCTTCAGTGTAGGTGGTGATCTTCAGTGTAGGTGGTGATCTTCAGTGTAGGTGGTGATCTTCAGTGTAGGTGGTGATCTTCAGTGTAGGTGGTGATCTTCAGTGTAGGTGGTGATCTTCAGTGTAGGTGGTGATCTTCAGTGTAGGTGGTGATCTTCAGTGTAGGTGGTGATCTTCAGTGTAGGTGGTGATCTTCAGTGTAGGTAGTGATCTTCAGTGTAGGTGTGGATCTTCAGTGTAGGTGTGGATCTTCAGGATAGGTGGTAATCGGTGGAGCAGGTGGTGACTGTCAAGTCTGGGGATCTTCGGCGTAGGTGAAGTTCGTCAGAAAAGTTGAGGATCGCTCCTGTAGTGTCCAGCGTCGGTGTGTGTGGTAATGGTCAGCGAGGAGCTCATCAGCTCATCAGTATACTTTGTGATCATCAGGGTATGTTATATTTTGAATCTAAATCATAATCACTTGTTACGTCACCCATCGCAAGGGTCCCATCGCGTTCCGGCCCATCCCCCGTGTTTAGGTCAGTCTGGCCTTCCCAGGACCGGCCCATCACCCGTGTTTAGGTCTGTCTGGCCTTTCCAAGACCGGCGAGTCTGGCCTTCCCAGGACCGGCCCATCCCCCGTGTTTAGGTCAGTCTGGCCTTCCCAAGACCGGCGAGTCTGGCCTTCCCAGGACCGGCCCATCCCCCGTGTTTAGGTCACTCTGGCCTTCCCAAGACCGGCGAGTCTGGCCTTCCCAGGACCGGCCCATCCCCCGTGTTTAGGTCACTCTGGCCTTCCCAAGACCGGCGAGTCTGGTTTTCCCAGGACCGGCCCATCCCACGTGTTTAGTGTGGGATGGCCTTAGTCTGGCCTTCCCAAGAAATTTCTTAGTCCATTCCCTGTAAACACAAAATCAGCTTTTCGGATGTCTGGCTCCTTAACAGAATTCTCTTTTACACAACTATTGAATTCTATGCTAAATCTGATTTACTTGTGATCACTGTTCCCCAGCTCACTCCCTATTTTCTTGTGATCACTTTTCGCTAGCTCACTCTCTATTTCGATGTCATTAATTTGTGTCTCCTGTTACTTAACAGTCAATCCTAAATATTATTTTTCTGTGTTAGCGCCGTAATATGTTGCTTAAAGAAGCAATCTTCAATTAATTCTGAAAAAATGTGTCGGTATTCTGATTTTGTTAAACATGTTTATTTCACTAAAATTAGTCACCCATGACACAAACACTGACCTAAATGCTCTAGATATTTCATCCCATACTTCACTTCTGTCAAAGTTCGGTGGTCTGAATTTAAAGTCTGATTATTAAATTTATATTATTTTAATTGAATTCAAACCAAATAGTTTCTGTGTGTCAGAGTTTCGATTCTCTATTGCACACTACATTTTACCTGATATATATGGCTACTCCCCCTCCTCCTCCTCCTCCTCCTCTGCTCTGTCTATCCTTGTGAAATATTTTGAATTTCTTTATTTAGTATTCAACTGTTATTTTCCTGTTTTTTTACATTCATCCGCCTTCCGGTTACTATAATAATATCTGAAAACGTTGAAGGAACGTTATCAATGTTTATTTATCGTAGATTCAACGTTGAAATATCGTTTCTCTTCGGTATTGTGGGAAGGAGTTATCATTACTAAAACATTACGCTAAGAGTGGCTTGCTCACAGGATGGCATAACATTAATGACTTAGCTGTACTGGAACCATAAATCCTCTGTTTAAATTCAAGACGCTTTCTATACCATATTCCACCTTCCACCAGTTTTTCTTTATTAACAAAAGTTCACAAACAAAATTCCACAAAATAATTTTATCCCTTTAATTCACGACGATAAAAACAAACTTCACACGACACCGTAAACACTGTGACCACCACGTAACAAAATCCAATAAAGACAACCACTCTGAACAAGGATACAAACTCATAATAAAAGATAAAAAAGGAAACATATATAATGCAATATATAATCACAAACAAACGCAACACACCTCAGAATGCATAAAACACGCTGCAATTCAAAACTCAGGTACCACAGGCTTAACACAAAAGCAAAACCACAAAACACAAGTATAATAGTTGACCTACACAACACCTATCCCAATACTCACCGCAGTGAATACATCAAGCGAATAATACATCAAGTGAATAATACATAGTGTAAATACAACAAGCAGTACAAAACACAAAAAATGAGCATAACATAAATAAATACATAATGAACATTGAGAAACATGGCATAATACCTCGAAACAAAAGGAGACACATTAATAAGTACAATACAAGACAAAATTATATACATATTACGTATTCCGTAATACAGTGCTCCTGGCAATATGGGTTCGAGTCACTTCTGGGGTGTGGAGTTTTCAGTTGCATATATGCCTGGGGACCATTCAGGCTTGTTTGCATATATATATATATATATATATATATATATATATATATATATATATATATATATATATATATATATATATATATATATATATATATATATATATGTCGTACCTAGTAGCCAGAACGCACTTCTCAGCCTACAATACATGGCCCGATTTGCCTAATAAGCCAAGTTTTCATGAATTAATATATTTTCTCTATTTTTTTTCTTATGAAATGATAAAGCTACCCACTTCATTATGTATGAGGTCAATTTTTTTTATTGGAGTTAAAATTAACGTAGATATATGACCGAACCTAACCAACCCTACCTAACCTATCTTTATAGGTTAGGTTAGGTTAGGTAGCCGAAAAAGTTAGGTTAGGTTAGGTTAGGTAGGTTAGGTAGTCGAAAAACAATTAATTCATGAAAACTTGGCTTATTAGGCAAATCAGGCCTTGTATAGTAGGCTGAGAAGTGCGTTCTGGCTACTAGGTACGACATATATATATATGTATATATATGTATGGTGTCACCGAATATACATGTAGCACATGTATACTCGGTGACACCACCATATACACAACTGGAAGGGTAGGGCAAGGAAACTATCAGGAGAAAGTGCCAAGCCATTACGACAATATAGCACTTGGAAGGGGGGGTAAGGAATGGTGCCACGACAACACTATTGAGTTACCAGTCAACCTCTCCTCTTACAGAAAACGTCGCTTTTCGATCGTATGCGTTATATAAGGAAAAAATATTAATATTAGGATGTAGAAGCGGCTCGCGGGAGTGACATATTGTCCCGTTTTCTGTTTTGGATCCTCTGGTAGGTTAAAAGAAAGCACTTTTAAGTAACCGCTCTCTTGTCGTTTTCAAATCTTAAGAGGACGGGTTGGAGTGACAGCCTTAGCAGGACGGGCTGGAGTGACAGCCTTAGCAGGACGGGCTGGAGTGACAGCCAGCGCTGGAGACACGTGAGGACGCACACTCCAACAACCTGTCCTCTTACAAAATACGTCTGGAAGTCCGCCGTTTGTCCATATGGCCGAAAATGGACATAATTTGAAAATTTTAAAATATTTTAAAATAAATTTTGGATTTTTTTCCAAAACCGCAACTTACGGGTCCTCTAGTAGGTTAAAAGGGCAAGAAGTTTTCCTAAGGTTTCAAAACGTCATGAAAACCGTTACTTGAAAGTTTCCTCTCCTAACCTAACCGAGTTGGACTCAACTCAACCAGAGGACTCAAACAAAAAACGGGACAGTACGTCACTCTTGTGAGCCGATTTCATTTCAAACACGTCCATTTTTGGCCATAGCGCGCATACAAGCGAAAAGCGACGTTTCTTTAAGAGGACAGGTTGCTTAGGCAGCAGTTACATAGTTGAAATCACCACCACAATTTTATGAAGATAAAATTAATCATAAAATATGATTAATTAATAATTAATTTTGTCGGAGATAGGCAGCCTGAGTATGTATATATGTTAAGGTCGAATGCAGGTCGTCCCAAGGTGGAACTACTGACCTTCCCCCAGGATGTAACTCTACACCACTGTTCCCGACAGATGTGGCTAGTTTACTGTGCACCAAAAACTCATCTCGTAAACTACAGCGCTAAAAGGATTACAGAGGCAACAAAAAGCCTTAGTTAGACCTCAACGGGGATTTTTTCATTAACAAATTCACCTAATTTGCTCACCTTATAAAGACAATGTCAGCTAGTTACAAAGAAATCATTATAATATATATATATTTAAATAAAGATTTTTAAATTGATGGTAGGTAAAACATAAAATATTTAGGTATTGGGCATATCTTAAGTATCATAGAAGAGATTCTGGTTATTACTATTAGTGGATAAAAACCCACACATGTGTTGCTTTTGTTGTTTTAAATTCAGCTACTCAGAACGAGGTGTCCATGTAGCACGGGCTATAGTGAGACCGTAATTGAGTTTGGTTATTCGTGATAACCTTGTTACTGTGATATTTGGGTCAGACTTTTAAATGGAGGTGCGGTTCCCTCTGTTTCCCCCTGTTTCTTTTATGCATCTGTTTTAGCGCACTGTTTTTTCTCATTTTAATAACATTGCTTGTGAGTCTGCCATTTCATTACCATCTATGCCAATGTGATTTGGTGTCCAATTTAGGGTGATTGTGATTGTGTGCTTCTTTTCCTATATGTAGGATTTCTTTGATGAATTGTATATTATCTCTGTGCTGACTGGATGACAATGCCTAGAGCGAAGATTTAGTGTCGGTATGTATGATGAAATCAGGTAAATTATTCTCAATTCCAAAGTTTATGGCCTCCTTCAGGGCATATAATTTTGTTTGCAATGTTGAGCACCCACTATTCATGGTCCAGTAAGCTTCATGGTTGTTAGTGTAAACTGCTGCCCCAGCAGAACCTCTTTCTTGATCAACTGATCCATCTGTGAAGATATGAGTGGTTGTCGGTCTTGAGATACTTTCCATTTGTTGTTCTATGACTGCTTTGAGCCTCTGCGAGCCACTTGCTGATATTTTAACTGGTAATCCTTCTATGATTATGTTTAGATCTGATTCTTCAAAATAGACGAGGCTGCCGAAAGTGTTGATATGGACTATCTTCCTCTTTGTTTTTAATGGTCCATTTCAAGTCCATTTTCCCTAGAATCTTGACTTGATTATCAACCCATGCACTTGTTCTATATTGAAGGTTTCTGTGAAGCGATTTGTGTATGTTATCTTTGAATGGCAATCTGGTGGTGGTTACAACAAGTTTTGCTGTTATGGTGGCTATCCTTTGTTTGATCCTGTTTTCTAAGGCTGGTAAGTTGGTTTTAATTCTTAGATTCTCTTGACACCTCTATATAGGTGCTCCCAGCATTGTTCTGAGAGCATCATTTTGAGACACTTCCAGTTTCTCCCATTGGTTATCACTGAGGGATGTAAGAGCAGGAGCAGCATAGTTAATGAGTGACCTATTTGCTTAAACTTAGAAAGTTTTGAGTACTGGTAGAGATGCACCATCTCTAAAACTTGTCAGGGAGCGCAAAGCTGAGTTTCTGGTTTTACAACGTTGCCGATGATATTCAATTTCTTGAGTGAATTTCAACTGGCTGTCTATTATGACTCCAAGGCGTTGAAATGAGGTAACCCACTCAATTTCTTGTCCTTGTATTGCCAGTCTGATGTCTTGAGTTCTCATTTTAACGGCCATTGCTTTGGTTTTATTGCTGTTTTTTTCACTGCTATGCGTTTCGCTTCCCTGCTGATGATGTCAAGACATTTTTGTGCATGGTTCCTGGCGCCTTTGCCATTGATAATGACCACAAAGTCGTCTGCATTGTTAAGAAATTTGGCTTTTGGTAACTTGAGCTTCATGAATTGTTCCATGAGACAGTTAAAGTGGACAGGGCTTCGTATTCCTCCCAGCAGAGTCCCATTTTCCAGTCTCTTTGAGGAGGATGTTTTTCCTTGGAATTTGATTTTAACTTCTCGGTTAAGCAGGCTTCCTTTGGCAAAGGCAAGAGCGTGTCCTTTGATTTTCTTATCTACCAGGCAGCACAGTGTAGCTGGAGCATTGGCTAGCTGGAAGGCTTTTTCTACATCCAGAAAAATAAGGATTCCTGGTTTGTCATTGACGTGATCCAGGAGGAAGGTAAGGCATTCTGTGGTTTTCACATCGTTTCTGTAAGCAAGCATATTTTGGTGCAGTGGATTGGCTTTCAAGTCAATTTGATTAAGATCCATTCTTTCCGCAGATTTGGCCAGACAACTTGTTAATGAGATGGGTCTTGGATTATCTGGGTCTTTGGGTTTTGGAATGGATCTATAATTGTACTATTCCAAGATAATGATCGAGCTCTTCTCTGTTGATGAAATTCAAAGAAGGCTTCTTCACCCTTTTCTCCTAGCTTGGCCAGCATGTTGCCAGTGATTTTGTCCTCGCCTGGAGCTGTATTTTTAGTTTTCTTTGTAGCGCTTCCGAGTTCTTTCAGATTGAAAGGTTGGTCTAGTTCGTCAGGTAAGGCTAAAGCATCATCTATTTTTTTCCATCAGTCTGCTTGAAGTCTTTGTTGGTGAGTCAGAGTTGCTTGAGGAAGTTGAGTGGAACTGCCTCTTGAAGCAAATAGATTTGCTATTGAACAAATCCACAAGGGCCGTGACGAAGATTCGAACCTGCGTTCGGGAGCATCCCAGACACTGCCTTAATCAACTGAGCTACGACAAGGTTAAAAAGAGTTGAAACCAAAGTTCTACTGAACTTACTGGATCCCGTAGCCTCTCCGAAGCACAAACCAGGATTTTACACAACTCTTTTGTTTGTGCCTCGGAGAGGCTACGGGTCCAGTAAGTTCAGTATACCTCGGTTTCAACTCTTTTTACCCTGTCGTAGCTCAGTCGACTAAGGCAGTGTCTGGGATGCTCCTGGACACAGGTTCGAATCCTCGTCACGGTCCTTGTGGATTGGTTCATTTGATGCATCACGTTAGTGTGATCTCTGTGTGTAATAGATTTGCTATTCTTTCTGCATCTTGCTCTAGATGAACATGATTGGACTGAGCAGGAGGCAATTTTCCTTTGGCCTTGTTGATCTGCCTCCAGATGTCGCCCAAGGATGTATGCTGATATGCTTGGCACACCACTTGAGTCATTTTTCTTCTTTAATTTTTGCTGTTTCTTCGTGCACATGATATCGGACAGCTCTGAGAAGTCCTAGGTTAGCTTCAGTTCTGTCTCTTTTTGAAATTCTTTCGTGCACAATTTAGTCTCTTATATAGTTCTTTGATCCTATCACAATAATACCAATGGTCTTTATGTTGTTGGGTAATTGTTTTCTTATTGGGGATGAAGTGATTTGCTGCTCTATGTATTGCATTTACTAAGTCTTTTTCCATATCTTCAGTGTTGTCAGGAGGAGTGTAGTTTTGGTGTCACGTTTCAAGGGATTCATGAAATTTCGTCCAATCTGACTTGATAAAATCCCATCCGGGGCCAGGAGCTGAAGGTCTGGGAAAATTAATAACTGTTTTGTAGCAAAGTGGCCACTAGTCAGTACATGGTCAGCTGACCAATGACACATCTCCTAAATACTGGTGGAGACAAACATGAGATCCAGCTTCCCGCCACCAATATGAGTTGGTTCCTTCGAGTTCAGCAGGCGGATTTCAGGCACTTCATCCTTAAGGTGTTCAATTTGTCTGCCATTGGCTTCGGTTTATGGAGAATCAAGTAGCAATTCACTATGAGCGTTGAGGTCACTCGAGATGATAGTAGGTGTGGTGACTACTATTTCTAAGATTGCAGAGAGATCCATATCGTGTTCTCTATGGCTCTTGTATACATTGAAGATGGACAGCATTGAGTTCCTCATAGTGAGATTAACTCCAATAATTTCGATGTCCTCACCACAGTTAGGCAGGTCTGTGATTGCCGTGGCATTAATATGATTTCTTACTATTATGGAAGTGCCTCTGGTGCCACCTTGTGCAATTGAGCAGTAGTAACCTTCATATTCTGGGATATTGATACTTCTGTCAGTCCTGGTGAGTGTTTTTTGAAGTAAAACAATATCATTGCTGTCCCTGAGAAGCACTGCTCCGAGTGTTTGTGCTTTGTTTTTGATTGTCGTTATTGTCCATTATTCTATTATAGTTGAATTCATAGAGTCCATGGCGGTTTCTAACGTGCTGATTTCCCCGACGGCTTGTGTCTTCTTGGTTGGAGTGTAGACGGCCATTGGGTGCTGAAACTATTCAGTTTCGCCACCTTCTTCGACTTCATCGACATATTCCGGCAGGACTTATTGAAGTGTGGAGGAAATAAATTCAGTATATTTTTATCCTCTATTAACATTTCCTTCCTTTACTGAGGGTTGGTCTGTTCCAATGCTTGGAATGCTTTGTCGAGCATCTTTCTGAAGGTCTCTGTCAAGGAGGCAATAACCATTAGAACAGTAGTTACTTGATATGACTTTGGCTGCCTTTCTTTTGTCTTGGTAAGTGAGGAGACTCACCTACTGGGTTGAGACTGGGTTGGGTCGTGGTGTCTTTGCTACATCCAGCTACTGGGGCATTTGGTGATGTAGGGGTCCTCATCCATGCTTGGGATATCCTGGAGGCAATAGCAGATGTATTAATTTTGTGCCCTGATCTGTTCGGTTGTTGTTGTTGCCTTGTGTAGTAGTGCTCTGTTTTCTCCAGTTGTTAGAGGTCCTATTGTTTAGACTAGAAGGAATTGGTGCTCTAGACTGTTACTGATTTTTATTTTCATAAATTGGGACTTGCCGAGGAGTATTCACATGGCGTTTAAATGAGGGTCTGGTAGTTTGTGGTCTTGGAATTGTGGCTTTGGGTTTCTGGGTAGATCAAAAGGCTTGGATTCTTTTTACCCTTTCTGGACATTGTTTATTCCAGGCGCGATGTGTATCCCCGCATTTTGGACATTTTGCATATGTCGGTTTGTCCTCTTTATGCATATTTTTGCATATATCAGTGTTGTGGAGCTCGTGGCATACTCCACACCGTTTCAAGCCTTTGAAGCCATCTTTATGGTGTCCGAAGTGCTGACATCTGTAACCGCACATGGGCTCTGGATTGTATAGCCTTAGCCTAAATTGTCCGTAGATCCCTACATTCAGATTTTTTATGTGTTATATTTATGTTATGTGGTTGTTTATCCTATTATTGTTACAAGCACCTGTATTGTTTTGACGCTCTCATCTTGCACCTTTGCGCTGTTATAACATTGGGGCATTCTAAGAGCCACACTTGTGTATTTGAGAAATTTATGTAAGGAATTACACCAAGTCTTTCGCACTCTCCTGGGTGCTTTGTCAAGGTCTGAGTGTGAGATCTGGACGAGACTTACATCTCAATGTCTACTGAGGCTGTTATCCTGGGACCAATCCTCTTATTCTTCTTGACCGCCTGACCAGGTCACCACTATTCCCGACTGGAGATGTACCCGCGGTAGTGTCTTCTACGGAAATATGGTCACGTGACCTTTCTGTAATCCTGCTGTTCTGGGACTGGAGTTGTTATTAATAGAGGTGTTCATCTGGATGCTTTCCCTCGTAACCCTCTCCATACCCCAAGGAACGTAGCTAATGGGACTGCTTTCAGTCATCCCCGTCCCATCCCAAATCTTTATCCTCACCCTTTCCAAGTGCTATATAGTCGTAATGGCTTGGCATTTTCTCCTGACAGTTCCGTTCCATTCCAATTATTAATAAATGGATGAATGAAAATCTGTGGCTAACGGGACTGCTTTCATTCATCCATTTATTGAGATCTATTTTTAATTCAATCAGGATCATTTTCCAAGTAAAGCTTTCCTCCGAAGTAAAGCTTTTGTTGCCAGCGAAATTATTCAGAGAATTAATTAGAACCCCTTCCTCTACCCTTCTAGTTCTAATATTATTACTTATATAGAATATATCAAATATTTTAAAATGAATATTGTGATACCTACATTCTAGGAGGTAACTGCCGGTTACAGAGGGTAACTGCTGGTTACAGAGGGTAACTGCTGGTTACAGAGGGTAACTGCCGGTTACAGAGGGTAACTGCCGGTTACAGAGGGTAACTGCCGGTTACAGAGGGTAACTGCCGGTTACAGAGGGTAACTGCCGGTTACAGAGGGTAACTGCCGGTTACGGAGGGTAACTGCTGGTTACGAAGGGTAACTGATGGTTACGGAGGGTAACTGATGGTTACGGAGGGTAACTGATGGTTACGGAAGGTAACTGCTGGTTACGGAGGGTAACTGCTGGTTACGGAAGGTAACTGCTGGTTACGGAGGGTAACTGCTGGTTACGGAGGGTAACTGCTGGTTACGAAGGGTAACTGATGGTTACGGAGGGTAACTGATGGTTACGGAGGGTAACTGATGGTTACGAAAGGTAACTGCTGGTTACGGTGGGTAACTGCTGGTTACGGAGGGTAACTGCCGGTTACGGAGGGTAACTGCCAGTTATGGAGTGTAACTGCCGGTTACGGAGGGTAACTGCCGATTAGGGTTCCATGGGATAATAACGCTGTGGGTGAAAACGCATCTCCTGTTCTCAGTCGAACAGTATGGTTTGTTGAGCTTGAAACCATTGCTCCTTGTTTGTGTTACATCTGACCTTTTGTTCAACATTGTCTTTATTTTCTGTAATCTTAACTAGAGCTTCAACTTTCCCATGTTTCTGCAGCCCGTGAGATTTGTATGTTGTCAGGCCGAAAAATATTGTGCACCGTGAGAGGGAGTGCACAACATTTTTACTCTGACCCATATCAAGTTTGCGCATATATCTTTGTCTGCCTTCGGAGACAAGCACGTTATTATTTGATTGTAAGCTATTTAATGTTTATAGTGAGGAAAGGGAGTCTGAAATTGTGGGAACCGACCTTTGAGATTTATATTTAATTTTTATGAATTTATATAGAATTTATATTTACGTTAATTTATATATTTCGATAGCAATTTGTATGATGTTAAGTGGACTGTATTTCTGCAATAATCTCACAAATCGATCCTTACACATTAGGGGGGTTTATATTAAATTTATATATATGCAGCCAATCAAACTACAGTATTAAACTACATATATTGATATACATTGAGGAGGTTCCTTATCTTATTGTACAGCAGGCTTAGTCCACCAGGTATAACTAGGATGTAGACACCAAATTATCCTCGTTTGAGGCTAGCTTCCACCACCTAGTAACTGATGTATCAAGTCTTGCTTCCTCTTCTTATTCCTGTCAAATGGCGCTAGCTGTAAAGCCAAAATCCTAATATATGACAGCTATATCAGAGAAAACACTGTATATTAAATAATAAGGACTAAGGCTTAATTACCTTTATTATGAGGCGGGTTCGCATTCTAACCGGTTCGCCCTTATCTACCTAACATTTAACTGGCCAGAAATGATTTGTAAACGGGTTTCGGTAGGACACTTCCCTTGATTATGTTGACAGCGTGTTGATGATGGTAGAACACTACTCTGATCTCCATAACACTTCGTCGAAGAGAAATTATAGGAGCTGAATTTGCTCCCCTGCGCCTCTGGTCTTAACAACAATGGCTGAACACTCCCTCCTACTGATGCTACTGGCCTACTTTGTCTAGATGTCAGTAAGTAATAGAAGGGTCACATTTACTTTATTTTGATACTGATAATTAAGTTAATTCAAATGAGATTTTTTATGACGGTAAAAAGTCCAAAGACTAATGTATTTAGGAATAATTCCCAACACAATAGCTGGTGAATTTATAGTACTACGTGGCAATGATATCCCATTTTCTATTGACGGAAAATTCCACTACAAGCTATATTTTCTATGGGTAACTTGTTTATACAACTCCAGCAACATTATCTGACTATTGCATGTAATATTATTAAATAGTGTCGGATTTTCCGACAGAAATATTTAAGCTGTCTACTACAATATTTTCATAACTTGGTCCAACAGGCTATTGTTAGTTTCGAAATTTGTGCTTGGAGCAGCCCCACAGGCCCACGTATCCACTACAGCTTGATTGGTCCGGCACTTCTTGCAATTACTTATCTAAGTGCCTCTTGAATACATCCACCTTTATTCCAGCAATATTTCTAATGCTTGCTGGGAGGGTGTTGAACAGCGGTGGACCTCTGGTGTTCAGTGTTCTCTGATTGTCCCTATGGCACCCTTACTCTTCAGTGGTTCTATTCTACATTTCCTTCCGTATCTTTCGTTCCATTATGTTGTTATTCAACTGAGCAAATTTGGGATCTGGTCTTCAAGTATCTTCCATGTATATATTATTTGATACCTCTCTTATCTTCTTTCCGAAGAATACATTTTGAGAACTTTGAGACGGTCCCAATAATTTAGATGTTTTGTCGTTTATATGCGTGCCGTAAATATTCTCTGTATTCCCTCTCATTCAGAGATCTCTCCTGCTCTGAAAGGGAAGTGAGTACTGAGCAATACTCAAGACTGGATAGCACCAGTGATTTAAATACTATTAGCATTGCTGTTGGTTCTTTGGATTTGAATGTTCTCATAATCTAGAGATCATCTGGATCTCAAGATGATCCTTTGGATGATCTCCCATACTCTCCAACAATGGATCTGAATCACAGACTGAATCATTACTCTCGGATATCTTGGGGTCAGTCCTACTTAACCCACAGAGTCAATGTCACAAACTCTGGAGCAAGTGGGCAAGTAACTGGTACTCTGGCCTCCTCCCCATCACCATCCACTAGGTTAGGGCGAGGCAGGGCCTCTACAACTGACTCATCTTCTACAACCAGGTTGGCCACACCTGAATCCTGAAAATCCACCTCCCACTTCACCTCTGAAGGCGTCACTTGGTTGTGACATAACTGACACTGGAACACTAATAGAATTGGCCTCAGTACATGTAGGGTAGACAACGTCCTCCTCTACAACTGGCTGTTCACCTATAATAACAGGTTTTGGAAATATAATGGGATCAATCTTCCCAACAATTTAATGTAGTAAATTTGGTAAACTGGGTATTGATGTAACCTTGTAGTTAATGGCTACATCATTACCCAGAATAACATCCACATCTGAGATAGGCAACTGCATACTAACACAAACCGTGCACAAGCCTGGAGTAATAGATGATCTAAGGTAATGTCTATCAGACGTACTGACTTAAAAATTGCAATACTCTGAAGAACTACAGGTTCACTAATATCTCTCATCTCAACATTAGAGAGTACACTGTTTAATATGAGTGTTTGGGAAGCACCAGTATTTCTCAACATGACAGCTAGCTTCCATTCACCTCTTTTACACATTACTTCACCTGAAAATAGATATGGCTTATAATCAGCCATCCAATTTGGCGTGACTGGAACAGCATTAGCATTATTTACTTGCAACCCCCGTCTCATAATCAGACCGGTAGATCTCAACTCAGGGTGCGAGGTAAAACAGGAATTAACCACATAACCTCTTCTATTGCAATGCGTGCAATATTTGCTGGTGGTCGAAACAGCCGAACCAACTGCAGGTTTAGACACTACATTATTTGAGGGTGACAACCCTGTCTGCTGTTTCTCAAACTTTGGCTTTGTAGGAGAAAAGATCATGGGAGTATATTGGTCTGGTCTGAAAAACATGAGATTTAGGAACATGATAATAAGTCTTAGAGTTATAAGTATTTGACTGTGCTCGGAAAGGCACCTTAGTGAGTAACTTATGTTCGTCTGCCAGCTTGGCTAGTTAATTAATGTCAGTGGTCTGTTTATGTTCAGCTATAAACATTGCTAATTTCTCTGGTAGACAACGTAAAATCTCCTCCGTCGCTATTCTCAAAGTCTCAAAATCTGTAATTGAAAGTGCTTTTACGCATCTGTCAAAATGCTGCCTGGTTTCTTGCAAAATCAAAATCTCAGCTCTTGCAAAATCAGAAATGGTTTCATCATGTGTTCTTTTCAAACCTCATTATTTTTGCTTAAGGGTCTCTGGGATCTCCTGGTATGCATTTAAGATGCTCTGTTGTACAAATTTAAAGTAAAACGAATTAGCATCACGAAGAGGTGCAAAAACTTCCTGTGCTTTCCCTCTATATTGTCCCTGCATGACGGCAACCCACTGATCCACAGGCCAATTCATACTGACTGCTATCTTCTGGAAATGCACAAGGAATATTTCTGGATCCTCCTCATTGAATTGGGGTAAATCCATATGTTTCTTAAACTTTGAAGAGTTATCAGAACTACCTGTGTGATTACTAGTGTCACCTTGCCCTGCTGCAATTCTCTGCTCCTCTAATCTATTATTATTTATTGCTATATTCGGTTGAATCTCCAACTGCTTAGTGTGCTGTTCTGCTTGTTTAGTTTGATGCTCTGCTTGTTTATTCCCAGTTTTCTCTAATTTCAGCTGTGCCTCTATCCTTCTGTTATGTGCCTCTAGTTCCACTTGTTGCTGTTCACTATGAGCTTCAAGCTCCACTGTTTTTGTTGGTTCTGAGCCTCCAGCATCTGCTGCCGTGTCTTCAACTCTAACTGTTTTTGGCGATTCTGCATCTCCAACCTCTGTTTCTCTGCTTCTAATCTAGCCATCTCCAAACTTAGAATCAACTCTAATCACATAATTTCCACCTGGTTACTCGACTCTTCTTCTAATTCCTCTAACCACTCCTCGTCAAGTTTCCCCTCTTCCACTAAATGGGTGACAATTACTATTACTAACTGAGCCTTTAACATTCTCTTGGAAACTGGCAGGTCTAATTTTCCAGCCATGTACAACAACCCAGTCTTCTTCAAGTCTTTAATTTCATCAAAATTTGGCTGCTCCACCAATAAAGAAACTTGTTCCTCCATGGCAACCACTTAATTTATTACTACAACAATTAAAATAAATTGAAACATGACTGAAGGTTTGCTTGACCACTAGATACAAACTGTACACCTTCCTCAAATCGTGAAGTGCTGAAAAAACTTCCTCAGGCAGCTTAGAACGAACAAAGAATCAGTACACAGGTTTGATTGGATAATACTAGTTAAAACTCGCAGTACCTTGCAAGGCATTAACAATTAATGACATGTACCAGTATTTAGTACATTTATTTATGGGAATTATTCTCACGGACTTAGGCCCTCATTTTGTTATGGCTCCTTGCATATGGGTATGGTTCATGTGTCTTGCAATCGCAAATCAATAAAAATTGCGGCCTTGTCAATACCAATTATCAAGGGGGGAAAATAAACGACTGTTTCACAAACACATCAATATACTTCATAAAAGGGTAATAAAGAAACAAACATATAAAATAAATACAAGTAGACAAGAATCACCAGAAATATTCAGGATAATAATGAGGTGACATAACACCTAATTAGCACTGATCACTTGAAATATAATATATATAAATAGATGGATAAGCAAATAACGGTCTAACCAGAATATTAACTATGTTAACTGAACTAAAACAGGCAATTTTGACTTATCTTAGAATTACAGGTCAGACCTAGTCAGCTCTACCCACACGACTGGTGTGCCAGACTCATGTCTAAGCGCGCAATCCATCCTCCGAATTGACAGCACGGTTTAAATGTAATAAGTACAAATTGTGACTGCTAGGAATAGTACATAATTATACATACTTGTGCTGTTACATTTACGTATCCGTTTTATCTCCTCGTTTTCTGTTAAAACACTCAGAAATTTAGGAATGTAGGTTTAATGTTCAATTTTATATTTAATTTTTTTTTTAGTTTTATTAAACAATAGAGATTTCATACAAAATTTGAAAAAAAAAACTGAGTTACTTTATAACTTATTGAAAGATTTTAGTTTTGTTTCATAAGGCTTATATAACTGTAATATCAATATAGATAGATATACAGGCGATGAGTCACAATAACGTGGCTGAAGTATGTTGACCAGACCACACACTAGAAATTGAAGGGACGACGACGTTTCGGTCCGTCCTGGACCATTCTCAAGTCGACACAATCGACTTGAGAATGGTCCAGGACGGACCGAAACGTCGTCGTCCCTTCAATTTCTAGTGTGTGGTCTGGTCAACATAGATAGATATAGGTTAAGTACTAATTGTAATTACGAAGCAATAAAATGCTTGTCTTCATACACTGAGAAGGTTAGGTTAGGTTTTTCTATTCAGCTTTTCAGGTAAACTCAAATATTCTGGCGATTATTTGCCAGTACGGTTTAATACTGAAGTGTAATAATTACAATTTCTGACTACTAGGAATAGCACATAATTACACTTACTTGTGCTGTTACATTTATCTCCCCATATTCGGAGGATGGGGTGGCTAAGCGTTATGTCTACACATTACCAACTAAGACCCCACAAGAATACTCTCAGATACTCTGCTAGCTGAGAATAATACTTATAAACAATTATAAACGATAGAAAATACAGTTATCACTAATAAGGTGTAATTTAAAATATATATATATATATATATATATATATATATATATATATATATATATATATATATATATATATATATATATATATATATATATATATATATATATATATACTAACAATGAATAATTACAGGAATTTACTCCAGACACTAAGTTGGATACAATGTTGCACATCGGTGGAGACTCCATATATGGACATGCAACGCACGATTATGTTACGTTGTTGGGTAGATTAGATACACAGTGTTTAGTGAGTTTCATATTTATTTAGTAGTCTTGGTTACAGTAGTCTGTCGTTGGCATTGTCGTAGACGTTCAGACAGAGCTTGGAGCAGAGCAGAGAGCCAAGTGAGGGCCGGAGTAGTGGAGCTGTATGCGGGAGAGCGTTGGCAGCTCGATTGGGAATCCTGAATGTCTAAACTCTATGAGGAGCGAGAATGGTGTAGCTCGATGCGGTCGTTGTCTGCTCTGTGTCGAAGCTGTAGCTGTTGTTGTTGTTTTAGATTCAGTTACTCACAACAAGAAGTTCAAGTAGCACGGGCTATGGTGAGCCCGTAAGTGGAAGCTCTTTGAAACCATTATTGGTATCAATAGCTGATACTAGAAATCTGGCGATGGATGGGGGTCTTCATGGTGGTTTTCAGCCTGGAGGGCTGGCTGTACCAGTTATGGAGCTGATGGGGGTTAGAGTAGATCTCTACGTTTTCCGTTTTTCTTTGCCTGAGACTTCGGCTGAGTCGTGCTGTCGTTGTAGTTTGGTGAGGTGGCCTCCATGAGAAAGTCTTGAACCGAGTAGGTGTCGTATTTGTGATGCGGCGATGGAGCTCCTCCTAAGATTTCCTCGTCTGAGGAGTCCATAACCTCCGTAGTTGGTGTTTTCGTCTTTCGCCTCGCAGCCTTAGGTGGGCTCAGGAGTCGTGGAGTGGTGGTGGAAGCTATTTCAGGAGCGTTAGTGGTGCTGTTAGTATTTGTAGACAACACGTCTGCTAACGCGGCTGTTGAGATGGTGATGGTTAAAGCTACTTCCCTTGACGGTCATGCTTTCTGGAAAAGCGATATACTTAAGGTCCTGAAGGACGCTACCTGCATCACACCCACTGACATTAATCGGGAAGGTGATGATATCGTGCTCTTCTTTTCATGTGAGGAAGAGCTGGAAAAACTCTTGACCAACGATGCCATACTTCGCAAGGAGCACCACCTACAGCCTCACTTCTCATCAGTTCCTGGTCGAATGAACTGTTTTTACCAGCAGGACCAGCCAATGGATCTCTGGCCGACCACAACAAGAGATCATGGACAATATCGAGGATGAAAATCCGAGCCCAGGTGTATTAACCTAGAGTTCTGCAGCACCGACAAATCTTCAATGAAGATTACGTTCACCACCATAGCTGCGGCCACCCAGGCTGCCGCACAAGATTTCTACTGCTTCGGCTTACAAATACAACCCCCACAAGTAAAAAAGGAACGATATCATGAGATCCAACAGTGCTTCAAGTGCTACGAGCTCTCCTACCCCGCCAACAAGTGTCAGCACCCTGTCCAGAAGTGCAGCCTGTATGCACTGGACCATCACTACTCCATATGCAAGGCAACAGTCCATCGTTGCTTGCTCTGTGATGGCAATTACCCCGCAATTTCCTACCGCTGCCCCCGCAGACAGGAAAACACCAAGGCCCAGGTTGAAGCCAAGCGGAACAACCATTTTACCTCCACGATCAGAGCCCCAGGTGCTGAACCCACCACCTCAGCTCCCACCAACTGACTAGAGGATTTTCCAGCCTTACTAAAAAGTGGCTCCTCCAACCAGGCGATCCAGCCTTCACAATGTGGACCCAAAGACCCACAGGCTCCTTCGCAGCCCCCGGCGTAACGTGCAGGCATTATTCCTGGTCTTATTAGACTAGCGGAAAGGCTTGCTGGACCAGACAACCACCGTTTTGTCAGTGAATTGAACATATTATACATTGCCAATGGCCTGGGCCCTATCATAGCCCCTGGCGCAAGTCTCACTGCCTCCACTCCCACTCTGGAGACTGTCACCAAGACGACCACAAAGTCGATTTCAACACAAACTCCAGAAACACCCATGACCCGGGCGGCACAAACAGAGGTAATTCCCTCTCCATCTTTCAGCACTCCTACCATCACCATCACGAAGCTGTAGCGTCTTGGGGTCGATTAGAACTGTATACGCCGAGTACTACATTCTTGCGGTTGAAGAGGTGAGGCACATCCAAATCGTCTGTACTAGAGTTATCTGATTCACTGTGGAAATTGTACTGTCGGCTATTCAAATGATTGATTGTTAAAGATTAAGCCACCCAAGAGGTGGCACGGGCATGAATAGCCCGTAAGTGGTACAATTTTTTTGTTCAGTAAATCTTTTCATTGTTGTCGGCTATTCGCATATCGTTTGCTTATATTTGGTGACTACACCTCAGCTTTCTCCAACATTATAAACAGAATGTTACCTGTAATTAGGGAAAGGATTTGAGTAATCATAATTAGCGCTCATTAGTTTGTCATTAAGGTAATGAGAGACTGGAACAAGTATAAGGTTTACTCGCTACAGACATTCCCCCCACGAGACGCCACTCTCCCCACCCACATGATTAAACATGCAATAACATCAAAGAAAATACCATACAAGCACACTACATCATTATACAGTTAACAAAAACCAAATACTCAGGTAAACAACATACTCTGTAGTGTCAATCTTAAAATGGCTGAGTAAAGAAATGAATAGTATTAATGTTTTACCGTGATAAATGTCAGAATCAAGTATTATTGATTCATAACAACATTCACTATAATATTAAGACTACATATTAGTAAATAAAATTAAAATACAGCTTATCTGTTTACTTGTTATGGCCTAGACAACCAGGTATGAACACGGTTGAACACGCCAGTCGACGCTGCTCCTCATTGGTGAGGCTGGCGTCACCTCATGTTACTTGTTGTACCAAATAATTGTTATTATTTCTTCTTCCACTTTAATTTTACCTGTCAAAGGGCACTCACAATAATAATTATAACCTATATATGACAGCTATATCAAGGGAAAATATAGTAATTTATTGGATAAGATTTAGGTAATGTTTACCCTGTTTTGGTTGCTCACTAGCATTCTAACCGGTATTCCTAAGTCTATTATTACTGGCCAACAATAGCTAGATAGAACTGAAATCGGATAAAGAACACTTCCCTGATTGTAGACAAAGATCGTGTTGATGATGGACCCCATCACCAACACATCAACGACCCCCCTCTTTGCACCCCATAACACTACGTGTAGAGAGAAAATTGTGGAGCGTCTTGGAGCTCCTGCGAGAGTTTGTTGTTAGGTTAAATTAATATGGCGTCTGCCTCTGTTCTCTCCCTCCCGCATCCGGTGTTCTCCAGATGCGTCTTATCAAGAAGTGGAAAGAGAGTTCACATTTAATCTATTTTAGTACTGATAATTAAGTTGGTTCAGGGAAAATGTATATATGATGTTTACTGTCCAGAGACAGATGTTGTTTTGTTAAGATATATACAAGAGTTGTTACATTCTTGTACATCCACTAGTACGCGTAGCGTTTCGGGCAAGTCCTTAATCCTATGGTCCCTGGAATACGATCCCCTGCCGCGAAGAATCGTTTTTTCATCCAAGTACACATTTTACTGTTGCGTTAAACAGAGGCTACAGTTAAGGAATTGCGCCCAGTAAATCCTCCCCGGCCAGGATACGAACCCATGACATAGCGCTCGCGGAACGCCAGGCGAGTGTCTTACCACTACACCACGGAGACTGCTTAGAATGTATTAAGAATAATTCCCAACAGAATTAGCTGGTGAATATAATTGCAACGTGGCAATGATATCCCCGTTTTTTCTTGAGGAAATTTCCACGGGAGCTTCGTTTTCAATGAATTATTTTGTAGTAAAAAAAAACGCAGCAATATTATCTACCTATTGTATTAAATGGTAGTAAGTGGTGTCGGTTTTTTCGACATGGAGCACAAATGCAGCCGCTCGGTACAATGAATCTTTAGGGAGGTTACATTAGGTAAGAACCTCATCTACTGTATCACTGACTGTCTCATCTCCGAATAGGAAGATGGGGCGTCGCCGGAGGCTGCGTCCCACCAGCCTAGCTGAGCGGGTGAGGTTGGTGTGGCTGTGGACCGAGGGAGTACCCGTCCGGGTCATAGCTCAGGAGACCGGCACCAGCGTCACTACCGTCTTCCGCTGGGTAAGACGCTGGCAACAGGAGGGAAATGTGGACACCAAGTACAAGAGGTTGAGGCCACCTACAACAGGCTGGTGTCCCCCAGACGCCAGGAGCCTTCACCTCACTTCCTCTCTCACATTTAACCCTCCTTTACACCTTTTGCCCTGGGAAAATAACATTTCATCTGTGCTCTAAAACACGTCACAAATTAAAGAAAAATGGGGATTTTAGAAAAAAATGCAAATCTTACATAAGAAGAAGAATGTAAATTTTCACTAAGAGGAAGTGAGGTCAGAGGTCAACAATGACTTAACAGTGCTGGCGAGTGTATGTGTGCAGTACAAACTGGCAGTTGCACCCTGAAGGGAAACAAACATTTAATTAAGAAAAATAGTATTTCTCCATAAAAAGCAGAGTGATGCTTTCTGACCATTAGTGTGTGGTGCCCAACCATACCAGGCAGCCACGACGTGCTCAACCATACCAGGCAGCCTCGATGTGCTCAACCATACCAGGCAGCAACGACGTGCTCAACCATACCAGGCAGCCACGACGTGCTCAACCATACCAGGCCGCCACGACGTGCTCAACCATACCAGGCAGCCACGACGTGCTCAACCATACCAGGCCGCCACGACGTGCTCAACCATACCAGGCAGCAACGACGTCTCAACCATACCCCGGCAGCCACGATGAGAACTTCCCAGTCACAGGCAAACACTGACATATAACTCAGGCAATTACTGAATCTAAATAAATTTGTAGCCTAGTTCAGAGAATTTCTATACGTTCCTCATGATCTATCGCCGACTAGAAATGTAAGCTTCCATCAATAGCAACTATAGAAACTATACGATTTGGATAACAGGTTGCATCTGTGACAATTTTCTCGATTTCTGACTAATAAACATATCCAAAATTTCTTAATTTGAGAAGATATGACAACAAACTGTGTAAATAACTCATCAAAGTTGTAATTTGCTTAGATAAACATGTTTTGGGGTTTAGATTCTGAACCCATAACATGCTCTGTGCCCTTACCCACCACCATTCACAGGGGTAAGTATGGGTTCACGTACTCGGAAACCTTACCCACCGCCACTCACAGGGTGTGTATGAGTTCACGTGCTATGTGCCCTTACCCACCACCACTCACAGGGTGAGTGTGGGTTCACGTGCTATGTGTCCTTACCCACCACCACTCACAGGGTGAGTGTGGGTTCACGTGCTATGTGCCCTTACCCACCACCACTCACAGGGTGAGTATGGGGTGTATAATAAATTGAGTAAACAAGTAAAAGATATTATTTTGTGACCAAGCTGTTGTGCTTTATGTATGAAATTAATTTCTAATCCATGATTTTGCTGTAATAAATTTGAAATGAAATGCAAAATGTTCCCACTAGAAAATCATCATAAATTATCACTGGAATTGCTAAGCGGAATTGTTAAGCCTTAAAATGATAAACATAAGAGGTTTTCCACATAAAATTTCTCATTGTTTTCTATAAGTCGTCTTTAAGTTCTTTAATTAAGTTTTATATAAACTTAAAAAGTTGAAAATAAACTAAACATATACAAAATCTGTTTAAGAATAAGGATAGATAATATTATCATCTATATTTCATAGAAATAACACAAAACACTGAAGAGAAAAATAGTTTAAACTCTCATTACGCAGCGAATTAACAGGCAAAAATTTGATGGTTAAATAAACTCATACAAACACAAATGACAAAATGGTTAAATGAACATTTATATTCATTTATTCTCTACAAAAAGTTTCAGTGCAACGAATAACGACACAGCCCCAAAAATGCATTTCCAGGAAGGGAGAGGTTGCTGGAATCTGGATCAGGAAGAGAGAGGTTGTTTGAATCTGGATCAGGGAGGAAGAGATGTATTGACTGTGGATGAGGGAGTGAGAGGTTGGTGGAACCTGACTGAGGGAGTGAGAGGTGACTGGACCTTGGCTGAGGGAGTGAGAGGTTGCTGGACCCTGGCTGAGGGAGTGAGAGGCTGCTGGACCCTGGATTAGGGAAGGGGTTCCTGCTGGACTCTTTATCAGGGATTGTGAAGACTTTTAGATCATCGAGAGTGTGGTATTGTCATCAAATTAATGTCAATCTGGCTAGTCAGAGTGTCAGGTCCTTATTCTGTGAGAAATTCATACATCAAACTTTACTTCTAAGATAACAAGTAGAAAAACAAATGCTGCTCATTTTTATTAATTTAGGTTTAAATAAATATTTTAGTCAGTCAAGAACAACACAACGAAAATGACGACTTTGTGCCGAAAAACAGGGTTGATATCCCCTGCTTCGGCAACATCTCGCTCTCAACACTTTTCTGGCTAACTTATTAATATAAAAATCACGTCTCCCATGTTTTTTTTGTTGTTTTTTTTTTTTGGGGGGGGGACTCACTTACCAATCCCAGAAGTGGTAATATAATAAAATCCCTCTTCGAAATAAATTATGCATTACACAAAAATATGAAATTAATAACAATTCTCCTTACCCGTTTAGATAAAATTGGCACCTTGAGGTGAGGAGCGAGGACGGTGGAGGGAGTCACGCCATTAGTGCAAAATACAAGAGTTTTTTTGTTTTTGTTTTTTTGCAGGGATATTCCTGCGCGGGCCCAAAGCCTCTGGCTGGCCCACTAAATGTTGCTTGTTTCTGTTTTACTTGGGCAGAGTAAGAGTATTTATGACTCGTATGGTCGCTTCAGTAAGATTTTGTCCCATGTGTTTAACAACTTCTTTTGCTCTGTTGAATCTAAGTTGAAATCTTATTGGGTTTGTAACTGTGCACTGTGTTAGATAATGTTCCAGTGGTCTGTCGGGCATTTCTCCACAGTGCTGACATTTCCTCTCATCTTCAGGAACCTGTAAGCCTATTTCCCATGCACATGGGTATCAAAGCCTGATGCGATGTAAGTGTACTTCTGTTGTTCTACTGCTTCCTTCCATCAAACTAAGTGGTTCATAGTTGGTTGAATTCTTGTACCAACCCGCAGATCCTGATATTGCAACTGCTGTGTATTGGTCACTGCACCTTTTGCATTGCTCTGTTTCTAATTACTTTCTGTGATAGACTCTGTGGTATATAAATGTTTACATTTCTTCTCCTAGTTGCAAGTTTTGCAGCTTCGTCTGCAATGTCATTTCCTATTATTCCCACATGACTTGGCACCCAGTTGATAAGTACCCGACAGCTTTTGCCTGTTGAGTGTTTGCATAAATGATATGACATTTGTGATCAGATGGATGTTAACATGTATGTGTTCTTGTTGCAAGGTTTCAGTGGCAGTTCTGGAATCTGTGTGTATGATAACATGTTGTCGGTGTTCAGCAAGAGCATGTTCCAAAGCCTTTTGAACGGCTAGCATATCTGTTTGTAAAATCGAACACCCACTTGAGAGTCTCCAACTATTTACAGAGTTTCCTTCTTTAACTGCAGCTCAAGTTTCTTGTCCCTGCTGGTCTACTGATCCATCTGTGAAGTATGTGAAGCTGTCAGATGCCAAGTTTGCTTCTATTTGCATCTGTGCATACAGAAGCAAACTGCAGTATTTTGAATGTTTCACTGCAGTATTCGTAATGGGCAGACGACGGTTTCGGTTGGTGTTGCCTGGTCTAGTAGAACTCCTCTTCGGAATCGACCAATATATTTTCCACCTCGCAAGTCGTGTCGCTGCAAATTGGATTACAATGATTGCTCATGGTTATCCCCTGCATTGCTGGAATCTGTGCATCCCTGTTGTCCATCACTTTGCTGTTGGTATTGCTGCACATACCGTTTATGTGCTGCCGTGTGAGGCAGCGAGTGATGGGAGAGTTAAAACATCATGTGATATTGTTGCCTACATACTGAACCTCCACACCCATCATTTTCTTCTACAAGTCCCAGAACGCAGAGTGACTTACAACAAAGAAATGGAGTCACTATTTGTTGCCATGACTTGATAGGGCTAAGGAAAGTGCAGAGTTCGGTTCTTTCTATTAGTACATAATTTTTGGCCATTAATTTGTATCAAGGATTAAATTGTTATGATGCCAGACAACAACACCCACAAGGGTAAGAGTACTTCAATATCCAGATCTCCTGTATTACAACTGAGTTATATCTGTAGTCAATATAGGTTACGGTGTAACGTTTTCACAGGTAATTAGTGAGCACAAAAAATCAAGTTGAGCTGCACCGTCCCATGAGTAACCGGCTACCATTAATACGGGTCCAGGACTGACTGCATGTGGTGGAATGGGTCTGATGATGGACCAGCTACATATCAGCTGAGATAGTTGCAAATTGTATTAACATGTCTCAATTTAGATTAACCAATTAGTAAGTTAGATCTACCTTTTAATTATGGTGACATTAAAATAATACAAAACTCTTCAGGTTGTGTGAAGGGAAGTTTACTTGCGATAATAAATCATAAAAAATACATTCCACTCACAAGTAATAAATAAGTAATTAATACAATTAAATACAGTACATCATAAATAAATCACCAGTTGATTTCCTCACATATTTATCCCAAACTTTTATCCAAGAACACGAGGAAAAAGTAATGACAGCCTATGTTAATTTAATTGCATTTACTAGAGGAATAATATTGTAATAAACTATTCAAAATCACAAATAAATCTCACAATCATGATTGAACTTTGAGGTCTACTTTAATATCGTTTTTTGACAGCCTCTGCTGGCCCGTGTTTTGGTAGCCTCTTTATTAAAGTTCTTTACACATTCTTTATAAGTCCTTTCCCGAGAATATCACTCAACAGCCTCGTCCTGGAGCCCGTACACAGATTAAATCCGTTACCATGTGAGACCACATCCCCTTTCAAACCTTCTGGATAGTTATCTTGCTATTTGTGGTGGTTTAAAAGCATATTACAGTTCAAGTAATAGTCTACTTCTAAACTGATAAGTGAACCTTTGTTTGTTCTAAACAGAGATGATATTAAAGTTATAACTTTAATGAATTATAAATTGTTGGTTTAAAATATAAAAAATAAAGCTGAAAACGTTTTCTTTGAAGAATTTGGTTTTCTGTAAACGGAATTCTTGGGTGCACTTATATAGTTTTCGAATTCAATATTTCACATTATCGTCACTGAACTTAACCAACATAATGAAATCTAGCCTAACCTAACCAAACATTAACCAAAAATAACCTTAACCCAACCTAACTTTAGACATGGAGAGTATATAGTAGTAGTAATTATGTAGTCATTGCCAATCGATTCCCTTGAGTGGATCCCCTCTTTGAGGACAGGTTGTTTCTTGGAACTTCGCAAATAGATAATTTTATTACAAATAAATACACATATTATAGTGATAATAATAATAATAATAATAATGTCTTTAAAGTCATATAAATCAATGCAAAAATTAAAAAAAAGCCTAGTCTCAGATTTACTGATCACTCATAAAATAAATATATATATTTATAACTAATTTTGAGTAGTACTGTGGCATTAATATATTTCCACTGCATCATTGATGTGAAGTCACTCCATGATCTGAGCTGGAAATAAGGCCGTAAGTAAATATAATGATAAGTCTGAGTTTATTAATGAAATGAATAATTGATAATGTAAAAATCCACTTTTAGCATCACACCTTTAGCCTCACGACTATTGCTAGTCCAGCTCGTATTAGAGCAAATTCATTATCATGAGAACCCTCCCCCCCACCCCCACCCCCCTCAAACTAACTGGATAGTTATCTAATTATCTAGACTAGTTAGTTATCCTTAAACATGTTACAGTTTCTGTAATAATCTACATGTAAACTGGCAAGTGAACTTTTGACCTGAACAGCATATTCTCAAGTTATAATTTTAATGTTTTATAAATCGTTGATATAAAATTAAAAAAGTCTTTTTTGAACACATTTTCTTTAAAATTGTCTGAAGAATTTGGTTTTCTGTAAACAAAATTTTTAGGTACACTCAAATAGTTTTCGAATTCCATATTTCTCATATTCGTGAACTTCGTCAATTTCCAAATTAAACATATTGCACTATATTAACAAAGCAAAATGTAATGAAACCTACCCTAACCTTACAATGGACAGAGCGAAGATAACAACACTAACTTCATAGTCATTTTCAATCTTTTACCCTTGGGGGATTTCCTCCTTGAGTACATATTGTCTACCACTTTCCATTACCACATTTGATAAATGTGACCATGGTGTTATTGCACATAAAATGCGTTCAAAAGGAATTACCGGAAAAATAGGCAGATGGATCTACAATTTCCTGACCAACAGAACCCAATGTGTAATCGTCAACAAAATAAAATCCAGCCCATCAACCGTGAAGAGCTCAGTCCCCCAGGGTACTGTGCTTGCTCCAGTACTTTTTCTCATCCTCATATCGGACATAGACAAAAACACAACCTATAGCACTGTATCATCCTTTGCAGATGACACTAGGATCTTCATGAGAGTAGGCAACATAGAGGACACGGCAAAACTCCAGTCAGATGTAGATCAGGTCTTTCTATGGGCTACAGAAAATAATATGGTGTTTAACGAAGATAAGTTCCAGCTCATGCGCTATGGAAAAAATGAAAATATAAAAACGGAAACCACTTACAAAACTCAGGCAAATCATAACATAGAACGAAAAGGCAATGTAAAGGATCTGGGTGTACTCATGTCGGAAGACCTTTTCTTTTAAAAAACACAATAAAGTAGCCGTCACAACTACAAGAAAAATGACAGGTTGGATAACAAGAACTTTTCACACTAGAGATGCTATACCGATGATGATACTTTTCAAAACGCTTGTGCTCTCTAGAGTGGAGTACTGCTGCACAATAACAGCCCCTTTCAAAGCTGGAGAAATTGCTGACCTGGAGAGCGTGCAGAGATCCTTTACTGCTAGAATCCACTCAGTGAAACATCTAAACTATTGGGACCAACTAAAGAGCCTAAAACTGTACTCCCTGAGCGCAGGCGGGAGAGGTACATAATAATTTACACGTGGAAAATATTAGAGGGGCTGGTCCCAAACCTGCACACAGAAATAATTTCACATGAGACCAGAAGAAATGGCAGGATGTGCAGAATACCTCTGTTGAAAAGCAGAAGTGCAACAGGTACTCTGAGAGAGAACTCTATCAACATCAGAGGCCCGAGACTGTTCAACACGTTTCCACTACACATAAGGGGCATAACTGGCCGACCCCTCACAGTGTTCAAGAGAGAACTGGATAAGCACTTCCAAAGGATACCTGATCAACCAGGCTGTGACTCATACGTCAGGCTGCGAGCAGCCTCGTCCAACAGTCTGGTTGATCAGTCCAGAAACCAGGAGGCCTGGTCGACGACCGAGCCGCGGGGACGCTAAGCCCCGGAAGCACTTCAAGGTAACCTCAGGGTACCACTATATAAACTTTTCTGCCCGAACCGCTGTGCGTACTAGTGGCTTTACAAGAATGTAAACACATCATGCTATGTACTCTCATAATTCCAATGTAACTTCTTGTATATATATAAATAAATAAATCTATATAAATCAAAATGGAAATGTTCGTTTGTTCAAAATCGCTAATCTCTGAAAGTTCTTCACCGATTGCTTTGAAATTTTCATACATCGTTCCATTCGTATCCGAGCGAGTTTTCATATACATACTATATAGATGTCATGTATGTAATGGGAAAAAAATGATTTTTTTTTAAACTGTGTTTTTAATGTGTTTTTCATGTGAGGAAAATTTTCAAAACCTCTTTACCGATTGCTTTGAAATTTTGACACAACGTTGCATTCGAATAGGTGCGTGTTTTTATATACCTACCATATACATGCCTCACCTATGATAGGAAAAAAAGATATTTTTTTTAAACAGCGCCCTCTGTTGGACGTAAGAGCAACACATGCTGTAATCTCCGAAAGTTCTTCACTAATTGCTTTGAAATATTGACACAACGTTCCTTTCGAATATGTGCATGTTTTTATGTACCTTCTGTATAGATGCCACACCTGTGACAGGTAAAAACCATGTATTTTTTTTTAAACATCGCCATCTGTTGCACGTAAGAGCAACACACGCTATACTAAATATATTACGATTCCATTTCAATCTTTCCAATTTCATTGACAAATTAAATTTTCATAGATTTCGATTTATTTTCCTTTTCCTTCAATTATTTTGTGTGACATTGCGTTGGAACTGATCTGTGTTGTTACCCATACCGTTCATTTCGTGAGTATAGTCTATTTTTTTTTTCATTTCGTTTTTTAACTGTTCTTCTTATTGTTCAGTGATGGAAACATCAGATCATTTGATGGTCCCAGTTTTCTGAGGGGAACATCAGATCATTTGGGAATGCATTGGACAAGGGAGTTGGGAATGGTGGGGTGGACGAGGGACGGGTGTGGGGGATGGTGGGGAGGACGAGAAGACAGGAGAGGGGGGTATTGGTGGAGAGGACGAGGGGATGGGAGAGTTGGAGATGGTGGGGATTGGGAAATGGAGAATCGTGGGAAGACAAGAGGACAGGGGATTGGGGAATGGTGGGGAGGACGGGAGAGTGGGGAATGGTTGGGAGGACAAGAGGACGGGGACAAAGGGGAATGGTGGGGAGGACTGGGAGACAGGGAAAGGTTGCTGTGGCACAGTGACACACATGCGTTGCTGAGCCACAGCAACGTGTGGCCGGGTACAGCTAGTAAATAAATATACATGTAGGGTGTCATCGGAATTGTCTCATCAAGCTAACCACGACTAAACTCCGCTTTTCACTCCAAAGCATATGGTATAACGTCATGATATCCAAATCACATTTTTATCAAATTAAATTCCTTAACCCTAGTTTCCGGGTTGGGGACTTGTGGTATGTGTTCTCGTCAAGGGCCCTCTGGTACCTCAATGTTCTGTCAACCTCTGTCAGAAGTGTTCAGTTCTCTTGACTACCTGTTATTGCTCTTAATGAGGCCTGATTACTGCCGTGAGTGCCTTAATCTTTCCTTAGTTAATTAGACCCTAACTCGAGTTACAATGAGGATTAAGGGAAAATATCAACAACACTAAATAAGTACATTATAATTGAATCAGAACTTGACTGAGAGCAGTGGTTCAGTAATTTATTTAGGGGCACTGAAACTGACTCACTGACTTCACTTAGGTGATATAAAGTAATTAAGCTAAATTCCATATTTGGATGCAAGTGGCCACAGAACTTACCTATTAATAACACAGTTAAAAGAACACGGTAATGCCGCAATATTTGTAATATACATGATAATCACTTCACAGTACGTCGACACAAGGGGTGGAGTGCCAATTTTATAGGTGCCGGAGCTCTGGTGGACCTGTGAAAAGCTGTCTTTTCTCTCCTGTTTCTATTTATGTCACACGATTAGGTATTTCATGTTTATTCTCACTAATTATCATAAAATATAATTATCAAATAAATAAAGACTAAATATCAATCATTTATTTATCAATTTAGGAAGTTAAAACACTTAATGCTCATAAAATACAACCAGTGAGACGGTTCACAACAGTTTCCACAAAGGGTCAGGTGTGAGATGTTTTCATGGGTCTGAAGCAACTCTTGTCCTTGTGTCATCTGCCGCTCTTTGGTACTGCAGCCATGATATGGCTCAGGATCTGTGGTACCGTAGCCATGATATGACTCAGGATCTGTGGAATCGCAGCCATGATATGACTCAGGATCTGTGGTACCGCAGCCATGATATGGCTCAGGATCTGTGGTACCGTAGCCATGATATGGCTCAGGATCTGTGGTACCGCAGCCATGATATGGCTCAGGATCTGTGGTACCGCAGCCATGATATGGCTCAGGATCTGTGGTACTGCAGCCATGATATGGCTCAGGATCTGTGGTACCGAGTAGGGTAAAGTGCGACTAGAACCGCGTGCACCATCTGCCCAGGTGGCTATATGAGAGCCAGCTGAGCAGGTGGAGCGCACGGTCATAGTCGCAAAGGGTTTGGGGGGAATTTTCTCGGAAGTTTGGCACGTGTCGGACGCGTGTGAGCGTCCGGTGTTGTGTTATGCGGTCAGGAAAGATGGGGGGTCATGTTGTTGGGGGGTAGGAGAGTATGTGGGCTATGTGTGGTATGTGGTAGAGTAAGAAATACGAGCATAGGAGTGGAATATGTGGAAAGAGTAGTTAAATATGTATGTGTGTTTGCCGTAGACTTAATCCTGTATGTAGATAATAGTTTTGATTAAAGATGATAGTAAGTAAAGCTATGTAGAGGCTGAGTGTAGGTGTGAGGGGTCCCAACATAGGCGGATATGTTGTTTGGGGTGGGAGACGGGTGAGAGGAGCTTCCCCTCGGCGTGAGAGTGCTTAGGGTCATTTGTGGTTTCTGACATCCGTTATTTTCTTGGAGCTATGCATACAGCCGGAAGTGAGAGGAGGACGGTAGGAGAGAGCAGAGTCCAGGAGGAGATGAGAGCTGCAGCAAGAGGGATGTGGTCCATTACCCTTAATCGTTTTTTCAAGTCTATTTTCTTCGAGATATGCAGCTGTGTTTGGTGATGATCCATGAGGGTAATAGTTCGACCATACATGGCAGGAAGTGTGGAGGAGGAGGAGGAGGAGGGGGCAGACACTTTTAAGATGTGAATGAGATGAGGCATCAGTTGGTGGAGAAGGTCTGTTTTATGTAACAATGCATGGGAGTGTATAGGTGACAGACCTGGACGGATGTGGTCCATTACCCTTAAGCGTTTTTCAAAGTCCGCAGAGGGATGTGTGTGTGTGTACTGCCCACGGGTCAGAGGGTAACTGAACAGCATTTCCAAGTAGTTGGTGCGGTCATATCTTCCACATACCATCCCCCTCTCATTGGGGAAGTGACGGTAATGGGGTGTACCAGCTCTCTCTCTCTCTCTCTTCAGATCATTTAATAGTTGGGGAAAAGTGACATCAATTCCTCTCCTGCCGCCGCTGTTTACATATATTTTATCATTTCACTTAGACTGACAGCGCAACAGAGAATGGAAGACTAATGTCAATTTTCGAGCCCCCATCACTCTCACACTTATAACCTTGTAACGTAACACGACCAACATGGTAACATCCTTCTTTGCCCAAATAACATTTTAAGAGTAACGACCAACTTTCGGTCAGATGTCTGAATATTGAAATGTGAACCGTGTTTAGCCCTTACATTCCAAACACAATGAAATATTAGCACAAGCTTGTTTAGTTCTTGCATCACGTAAGTAACGTTGCATTTATTCAACATCTGGTAGACATAACATAATGTAGCTTCATATTCACTGTGGTAAAACAAAAACAACAAACATACACATCGCAGTCAGTCCTCGCTGTACCTCAAATGCGCCGTTCATTCTCTCTCCCTTAAGTGAGCAATGTTCCCCACATACAAATTCCAAGCAAAGTAAACATATATAAGACTAATGTGGAAAAACATAGTCTTGATACTATTATTAAATTGACTTGTTCATTATCCCCGAGTTCAAGGCTGTCTCAGTGTTTACTCAATCTCCATCCCCCTCTTCATCCAACACCAAATATTGCTGTGCAGACCTTGCGACACACATCAGCATTAGCGCTTATTTCTTGTAACACACACAGTCAATGCAGCGTAATGCGGGAAAATAAACTTTCTACTGCCTAAATAAATAACATTTGAAAATGTATGCAAGTCTAGACAATCTCCTATAGCCCTTACATTCTAAACACAAATAAAATATTAGCACACGCTTGTATCGCATTATATCATCATTAAGTAACTTGGAAAACTTCTTTCTGTCTGATGATCAAATAGCATTTTTTAATAAATAACCTCAGCTTGGTCTTATGCCATTAGGACTGTATTACGCTGTGCGCAACAGTAGACTTGTAATATCATAGCAAGACAATGTCGCAGAATGTTCAACGTTCAGCACTAAAGATGTGAGCGAGACACTTAGCAACATAACGTGGAAATCAACTTTCTCTCTATTATCCGAATATCATTATTGAAATGTGAACCACGATTTAGCCAAACACAATATCTCCATTCCATCTCATACCATATATATATTACTGTCTGCCAGTTTTAGCCCTCTGTAACACAATGTAATGTAACGTAACGCGGAAATCATCAACTTTCAGCAGTCCAAATAACATTTTTAAATGAAAGTGAGACTTAGTCCATCTCCATTACATCTCTTACCATATAAATATTGGTGTCTACCAGTTTTAGCCTCTGTAACACATTGTAAGGTAATGCAGAAATCAAATTTCTACAGACCAAAATAACATTTTTAAATGAAAGTATGACTTAGTCCAGCTCCATTACATCTCATACCATATAAATATTACGGTCTGCCAGTTTTAGCCCTCTGTAACACAATGTAACGTAACGTAACGCAAATCAACTTTTTGCAGTCCAAAATGTCATTTTGAAATGAAAAGTGAGTCTTAGTCCATCTCCATTATATCTCATACCATATAAATATTGGTGTCTACCAGTTTTAGCCCTCTGTAACACATTGTAACATAACGTGGAAATCATCAATTTCTACAGACCGAAATAACATTTTTAAATGAAAGTATGACTTAGCCCATCTCCTTTACATCTCATACCATATGAATAGCCCATCTCCATTACATCTCCTACCATATAAATATTACGGTCTACTAGTTTTAGCCCTCTGTAACACTTGTAACGTAACATGGAAATCAACTTTCTATCTGATGACCAAATATCATTTTTTTGTAAATGTGAAGCTTTGTAGATTTAATTTTAAACAAAGGTAGGTTACTAGTCCACAAACTAAGAGTGGTGAGTCAGGAAGAATGACTTTGTGAAATATGCACAGAAGAGTTTGGGGAGACGTGATCACTGCCTACAAATTCTAATATTTTTTGTTAACTGTATGATTACGACATATACCTCTTGGTCTCTTGTTCCGCCTCTCACTAGTCAATAAACACAATTTTGTATCATTTCTTGACTAAAATAGCACTCTGAAACATCTTTGAACTTTATTTCTTCATTGACACGTGCACAGTCATCAAAGTGAATCTCACTACTGTATGGATGTCTTGTGTGTTAAATAAAAGGTCCTTACATAGCTTATCATTTTCTTTGAGAAACTTATATGTGGTGATCATATCTCCCGAGTCCACACAAATAACCCACATCCATATTGAGAAAGAGAGAGAGAAGGCAAACATAGCTTGGTTATTGCATCTAGTTTTAAAAAGGGGGTAAGAATAAGAAGAGTCATGTTCCATAAAAATACTTTACAGCAACCATTATTTATGTGCAGTAAGAGAGAAACGGGATCCGCACATACAATTTCCAAGCATTACAACGCTATCGAGGTAAACATAACATAAAAAGACAATAATGTAGTAGTATGCTATTAATCAGCTAGTCAAAACTTAACATAACAGATATGATCTCACAGTTTTAACCTTTGCAAGTTTTTCAATGTTTTCTCTTCACTTGTGCTAAGTGAGTCAGACAAAATGTGACATTTCATTATTAGCCAGGCAATGCGCTATTAGCTAGATAGTCAAAACATATAAAACGCATTATTTCACATAAAATTTGTTCAAGCAAATATGGTTCCTTTAAGCAGTTCATCACATCAAACACCACCAGTCCGCGAAATTCTCTTTAGTCAATAATCATCCTTTACAGTATTTCTTGAGTAAAATAGCACTCCAAAACATAAGTGGACATTTTTATTCTCACTGTCGCACTTATAGTCAATAATTTGTTTCGCAGAGTGACAAGTTATGCTTAGTGACGAGATTTCACGGTGAGCATAGTTTAAGAGAGTTCACACTGTATTAATTACGGTTATGGATATGTTATGTTATGTTTATGAAGATCATTACTTCTTATTTTTAACCATTTTTCTTGCCCCCAGCTTTTCAGTCTTCTCATATTCTTTTCAAATAAAGTTTGCTTACTGTTTTCCAGTAGATTGGCTTCACATTACATATATTAATCAATTTTAAAATTCAGTTCAGTTTCTTTTCAATATCACAGTTTTGTTGTTACCCTGCCAGTATCTAGTTCAAGACCTTGTATTATCAATGTCATTAATACTATTATCATCAACCATGTATTGGATGTCTCAGACATTCAGTTAACAACTTAGTAAGTGTTTAATGAACGTGAGAATCACTTCACGTGTGCTCATTTTAGTTTAGTTTAAAGTTTTCCATCTTGAATTAATACTACTATCACCAACTATGTATTGGATAGCTCAGGTATCCACTCCAAACCAGTCATGACCTAGGGTCCCGACCCGGACCGCAGGTCCGGTTTGGAGTGGAGACGGGTTCAAGTAAAAAATGGGCACACAGGAAATGATTTCGACGTTCAGTAAACACTTACCGAGTGGATAACTGAATGCCCGAGAGCCCAATACGGGGTTGATGATAGTATTTAATTTAAGATTGTGAAACTTAAAACTAAACTAAATGCTCACACATGTGACAATTTCCACGTTCAGTTAACACTCACTGAGTTGTAAACTGAAAGACTAAGCCAGCCAATGCATGGTTGATGATGATAGTAATATTTTAAGATTGAGAAACTTTAAACTAAATGACCACACATGTAGCGATTTTGCATTCAGTAAACACTTACTGAGTCGTAAACTGAATGCCGGAGCCGGCCAATACATGGTTTGTGATAGTAATATTTCATTTTTTATTTACGATGGAGAAACTTTAAACTAAAAAATGAGGTCACATGGAGGGATATCTATGTTCAGTAAACAGTTACTGAGTTGTAAACTGAATGGTTGAGCCACCCAATACCTGGTTAATGATAATAGTATTTCACGATGGAAAAACCTTATCCTAAACTAAAAATGAGCTCACATGAAGTGTTTTTCACTTACTGAGTAGTTAACTGAATGCCTGAGCTATCCAATACATAGTTGGTGATAGTAGTATTAATTCAAGATGGAAAACTTTAAACTAAACTAAAATGAGCACACGTGAAGTGATTCTCACGTTCATTAAACACTTGTTAACTGAATGTCTGAGACATCCAATACATGGTTGATGATAGTAGTATTAATGATATTGATAATACGAGGTCTTGAACTAGATACTGGCAGGGTAACAACAAAGCTGTGATATTGAAAAGAAACTGAACTGAATTTTAAAATTGATTAATATATGTAATGTGAAGCCAATCTACTGGAAAACAGTAAGCAAACTTTATTTGAAAAGAATATGAAAAGACTGAAAAGCTGGGGGCAAGAAAAATGGTTAAAAATAAGAAGTAATGATCTTCATAAACATAACATAACATATCCATAACCGTAATTAATACAGTGTGAACTCTCTTAAACTATGCTCACCGTGAAATCTCGTCACTAAGCATAACTTGTCACTCTGCGAAACAAATTATTGACTATAAGTGCGACAGTGAGAATAAAAATGTCCACTTATGTTTTGGAGTGCTATTTTACTCAAGAAATACTGTAAAGGATGATTATTGACTAAAGAGAATTTCGCGGACTGGTGGTGTTTGATGTGATGAACTGCTTAAAGGAACCATATTTGCTAGAAAAAAATTTATGTGAAATAATGCGTGTTATATGTTTTGACTATCTAGCTAATAGCGTATTGCCTGGCTAATAATGAAATGTCACATTTTGTCTGACTCACTTAGCACAAGTGAAGAGAAAACATTGAAAAACTTGCAAAGGTTAAAACTGTGAAATCGTATCTGTTATGTTAAGTTTTGACTAGCTGATTAATAGCATACTACTACATTATTGTCTTTTTATGTTATACTTACCTCGATAGCGTTGTAATGCTTGGAAATTGTATGTGCGGATCCCGTTTCTCTCTTACTGCACATAAATAATGGATGCTGTAAAGTATTTTTATGGAACATGACTCTTCTTATTCTTAACCCCTTTTTAAAACTAGATGCAATAACCAAGCTATGTTTGCCTTCTCTCTCTCTTTCTCAATATGGATGTGGGTTATTTGTGTGGACTCGGGAGATATGATCACCACATATAAGTTTCTCAAAGAAAATGATAAGCTATGTAAGGACCTTTTATTTAACACACAAGACATTCATACCGTAGTGAGATTCCCTTTGATGACTGTGCACGTGTCAATGAAGAAATAAAGTGCAAATATGTTTCAGAGTGCTATTTTAGTCAAGAAATGATACAAAATTGTGTTTATTGACTAGTGAGAGGCGGAACAAGAGACCAAGAGGTATATGTCGTAATCATACAGTTAACAAAAAATATTAGAATTCGTAGGCAGTGATCACGTCTCCCCAAACTCTTCTGTGCATATTTCACAAAATCATTCTTCCTGACTCACCACTCTTAGTTTGTGGACTAGTAACCTACCTTTGTTTAAAATTAAATCTACAAAGCTTCACATTTACAAAAAAATGATATTTGGTCATCAGATAGAAAGTTGATTTCCATGTTACGTTACAAGTGTTACAAAGGGCTAAAACTAGTAGACCGTAATATTTATATGGTAGGAGATGTAATGGAGATGGGCTATTCATATGGTATGAGATGTAAAGGAGATGGGCTAAGTCATACTTTCATTTAAAAATGTTATTTTGGTCTGTAGAAATTGATGATTTCCACGTTACGTTACAATGTGTTACAGAGGGCTAAAACTGGTAGACACCAATATTTATATGGTATGAGATGTAATGGAGATGGACTAAGTCTCACTTTTCATTTCAAAATGACATTTTATACTGCAAAAAGTTGATTTGCGTTACGTTACGTTACATTGTGTTACAGAGGGCTAAAACTAGCAGACCGTGATATTTATATGGTATGAGATGGAATGGAGCTGGACTAAGTCATACTTTCATTTAAAAATGTTATTTTGGTCTGTAGAAATTTGATTTCTGCATTACCTTACAATGTGTTACAGAGGCTAAAACTGGTAGACACCAATATTTATATGGTAAGAGATATAATGGAGATGGACTAAGTCTCACTTTCATTTAAAAATGTTATTTGGGCTGCTGAAAGTTGATGATTTCCGCGTTACGTTATGTTACATTGTGTTACAGAGGGCTAAAACTGGCAGACAGTAATATTTATATGGTATGAGATGTAATGGAGATATTGTGTTTGGCTAAATCGTGGTTCACATTTCAATAATGATATTCGGATAATAGAGAGAAAGTTGATTTCCACGTTATGTTGCTAAGTGTCTCGCTCACATCTTCAGTGCTGAACGTTGAACATTCTGCGACATTGTCTTGCTATGATATTACAAGTCTACTGTTGCGCACAGCGTAATACAGTCCTAATGGCATAAGACCAAGCTGTGGTTATTTATTAAAAAATGCTATTTGATCATCAGACAGAAAGAAGTTTTCCAAGTTACTTAATGATGATATAATGCGATACAAGCGTGTGCTAATATTTTATTTGTGTTTAGAATGTAAGGGCTATAGGAGATTGTCTAGACTTGCATACATTTTCAAATGTTATTTATTTAGGCAGTAGAAAGTTTATTTTCCCGCATTACGCTGCATTGACTGTGTGTTACAAGAAATGAGCGCTAATGCTGATGTGTGTCACAAGGTCTGCACGGCAATATTTGGTGTTGGATGAAGAGGGGGATGGAGATTGAGTAAACACTGAGACAGCCTTGAACTCGGGGATAATGAACAAGTCAATTTAATAATAGTATCAAGACTATGTATTTCCACATTAGTCTTATATATGTTTACTTTGCTTGGAATTTGTATGTGGGGAACATTGCTCACCTAAGGGAGAGAGAATGAACGGCGCGTTTGAGGTATAGCGAGGACTGACCGCGATGTGTATGTATTATGTTTGTTTGTTTTACCACAGTGAATATGAAGCTACATTATGTTATGTCTACCAGATGTTGAATAAACGTTACGTTACGTTACGTGATACAAGAACTAAACAAGCTTGTGCTAATATTTCATTGTGTTTGGAATGTAAGGGCTAAACACGGTTCACATTTCAATATTCAGACATCTGACCGAAAGTTGCTCGTTACTCTTAAAATGTTATTTGGGCAAAGAAGGATGTTACCATGTTGGTCGTGTTACGTTACAAGGTTATAAGGGTGAGAATGATGGGGGCTCGAAAATTGACATTAGTCTTCAGTCCTCTGGTGCGCTGTCAGTCCAAGTGAAATGAAAAAAGATATGTGAACAGCGGCGGCAGGAGAAAGGAATTTATGTCACTTTTCCCCAACTATTAAATGATCTGAATAGAGAGAGAGAGAGAGAGTAACCACTGACTGCTATGTATATCCCATGCAGTTGTGTTTACAAAAAATTATGATTTGTTATAATAATAAGATTGAAGACCACCTTATGATTCTCAATATTATTAAAAAATGCTATTTGAGCAAAGAATGATGATACCATGTTGGTCACGTTGTGATACAAGGTTACACATATGATCAGAAATAATACTAAAGGCTTTGCACAGAACATCCGGTCTGGGAAGGGTGAAGTGATGCTTGATGGTTTGGGCTGGGAAGGGGTTTGGTGGAGGTGGATGGGGAGAGGGTAAGGTCATCCCAGTTCCTTGTCCATCTCACTGCGCCTCAAACCACCACGTAGGTTAGACCCTAACGAGACGGTTTGATGTTTCACTCATTCAGGAGTCTTGAACATTCTGTGACATTGTCTTGCTATGATAACGCCGTTGTGTGTTACAAGGTCTGCACAGCAGTAATTGGTGTAGGAAGAAGAGGTGATGGAGATTGAGTAGACACGCATACATTTCAATGATATTTACTTGGGCAGCAGATGTTGTGATCACAGTTAACAAGAAAATTGTTTAGGTAGAGATCGCGTCTCCCGTGACGATGTGTTGACTTACATTGAATTTTATAACTAGCTCGTCATGATTGTAACTTGCTTAGCTAAAAATGAATTGTGGGGTTCAGTCCTGGACTCTTTTATGCGTCTCTGCAGGCCTTTACTGCCCATATGACGGCTTGTGTGATTGGATTGTTTAGCATCACGTAGGTAGTTCTTGACACACTGTGTAACCCCACATATAATGTAGAGACAGAGAGAGAGAGAAAGAGAGAGAGAAAGAGAGCTGGTACACCCCACACATGTCGAGGGAGGGGGCAGACGTTCCTTGCGCGCTCCGTTAAAATTGTGACTTTAACCGGGATTCTTAGGACTACTGCTGTGGATTACTGATTACAGACATAACAAAGTGCATAGTGACCCGCTGGAAAATTGAAAATAGTCATTAATAATAGAACTTTGTGTTAAATAGAGAATAAACGTTAGACCACGTGTGAGCCAGTGAACGAGGCTTTGTGTACATGCGTGTATTAGAAAAAAAAATAGTGAACGGTGATTCGTGGAACAGTGATGTGGAACGGGTATCACAACAACATATAAGTTGGAAGTGAATATTATAAATATAGAATACTAGAAATATAGAATAGTGGCAAGAGGCGGCATCAGTGGTTATAAATCGGGTAACTGGAAACTGGTGACATCAACCTGGGACAACAAGAAGTCACCTGTACCGACCGGGGACCAGCCTCGCTACCCCTACGCTAAGTACCTGCCATAGAGTTTGAAGAAAATAACATACATAATATTACAAATATACGGTATACATATAATATTACAAATATACGGTATACATTGTTATGATCTCAGCCTGCAGGAGAAACGAGTCTCCCTTCTTGAGAGTTATTCAGCAAGCCTGACCTAACTAGAAGGTCTAGCAAATATTGAGGTGATAACCCATATGTAAAATGGCTGGTTGGATATGTATAACAGTTTGAGATTATGGGCAATGCAGAAGAAAATAGATAAATGACTGGCTAGGAGATGTGGACATTTTGCTGGAGGCGTGAGGCTCGCTTCCGGAGGGCCTTGACCTCACTTGAGTGCCAGACATCGCAGGGGGAAGCCGCGCTCCATTTGAGCTCCCGCCAGAAGGGAACCCCTAGTGATATATCTCGAAGAGAAGAGAAGTGTGTAGACGTGCCAGCTGTGGAACCGAGCTGGGAACGTTGTGGTATCAAGTCCTGGTCGACGAGCAGAGTTTAATAAGCTACTCAGAGGCATTTTCGTGGGCTGTGTGGAGCGCCCTGACCAGACGCCGTCAGAGGAAAAGCGCCCTCGATCAGTTAATCTGTGGTAAGCTCGATATACGCCAGTTCATAGTGATCACTTGTAGTTGGTCGTGTGCCCAGCGATGGTAGCAATGTTTATTTATAAGTTAGACATGTTTTAATAAGGCAGAAAGCCTGAAATAGGAGAGTGAAGAGGGAGGAGCACGGAGCGACGTCCGCCCCCTCTGAGCGCTGGCGGACGACTGAGGGAGCCTGGCTCTTGACGGAGGAAGACCCTCCCAGCGAGTGAGGACCGCCGCCAGGCGAGGTGGAGTATGGACCCGCCCAAAACGGGGGAGTCCACTCTCACTGTATGTAGAGAACAGATAGAGGTTTGAGGCAAGCATATTGTGTGGTTATTTTTGTTTATGTGTTAAAGGGGAACATTTTATTGGAGTGTCGATGGGTTGCAGGTTTGTCTTTTGGGGAAGAAGTTGCTGAGAACTTCGAAGCCAGCAGATGAAGTAGCTGATGAGACTCCAAGGTAGTGGAGCAGAGGACCTCGAGCTGTGAGGAGAAGCAGCAGTGAAGAGGAGTGTCACGTGCTTCTGTAGAGGTGGTGTAGCAGCCAAGAGAGCTGTGGAGGACCCTAGCAGAAGGGTGAAGCACCGTAGTTGCTCAAGGAAACTTCATGATAGCAGCCTGGAGGAGCTGCAGAGGATCCTGGTAGTGAAGCCCGGAAGAACCTAAGGATATTAGGGTAGTGAACTTCCAGAGGTGGAAGGGGAAGTTCTGGTGGATTACTTATAGGGAGTTGATAGTGTTTGGTTGTCATTAGCGTGCAAGACGCAGTGAGAGGTGAGTGACTGTTGGCATTCTTACGTCAAGGAGTTTTTTTATACTGAAGTATCAATGAACATTTATACTGGTATATGTTATTGCATTCAAATGCTGATTTTCTATATATATATGTTATCTTGCTGATGGTGCAACAGTGTATGTAGGCTTGACCAACTTGAGGAGGTTAATAGTATCAGGTGGTGAACCAGGAGATAGGATACCACTTGATAAGCTGACAATAGAGTTCTGATGGTGTTGGAGTGCAACCTGATTGTGATATTATAGAGTATAGGATTCATTATTATTATATGTGTGTATGTATCGTGTATGTGCTTTGTCCAGTAAATGTGTCACAATTTGCTGGTGTTTGCCCTTGTCCTAGTGAGGCTTCCCAGGAGGTAGTAAAGAAGGAGAGAGAGAAAGAACCAAGAACCACTGCCGTGGACAGGGTAGGAGGTAATACTAGTAAGTCATAGGGGATTGAGGAGATCATATCTCATAAGGAGAGAGTGGGGAGTCACAGCGGCTCGAGTGGGTGTGTGCACGTGACAACGAGGCTAAGTGTTGGAGCCACATCCCCTAAACGTGTGACGTTGAGCCCCTCTCCAAGAGCCAGAAGCGCCAAGGGTGATCTCCTAGTATAAGCACTCTGCCGAGTTGTGGGTTGGGTTGTCCATAGAGAAGGATCAACGACGACAACACCAACCAACCCACAATCTATAATAAATTGGGGGCCTGTGTCCGGGAGAGCTGAACTGACACACCCACACCCTGTCCAAGAGTGGATTTGTACACCCCTGCTGAGATAAACTGTGTGACCGCAGGTGTATACTCTCTCTCTTGGGAAGACTCACAGGACAAGATGGATAAGGTGCAAGCGTTTGTGGAGTCAGGCAAGCCTGAGGACTTGGAAGGTTGCACGAGGGATCAATTGAAACAAATAGCAGAAAAATGTGGTATCAGGTTGAGAGCATCTAAAGTAGCTGGGATGAAGGATGAGATCCTGAGGCAGTTAAGAGCCAAAAATGAAGCGGCAGAGCAAGGAGCCCAAAAAGGAGCTGAAAGTGGAAAGGAGGATGATGGGCAGGATGAAGTGAGATCCCAGGGATCGAGTAGGAGCAGCAAGAGTAGCCGCAGTAGCAGGAGTAGCCGAAATAGGAGCTCGGAGAGATTCCAGTCAGAGCTCCAGATGCAGCAACAACGAGAGGACAAGGAGAGACAGTTCCAGCTGGAAAAGATGAAATTAGAACTCCAGATGAAAAATGAAGCAGAGAAGGAAAAAGAAAAAACCAGACTGGAAATAGAAAAAGAGAAAGCAAGACTAGAGGTGGAGAAAGAAAAAGAGAAAACCAGAGTAAGGGAACTGGAGTTGGAACAGGAGAAAGAAAAAGCCCAAGTCGAAAAAGAAAAAGAGAGAACAAAACAAATGCAGATAGAAGCGAATAGAACCTTGGCTGAGCAAAGGATTGAACATGGGTTGCCAGAGAGCACCACCCAGGTATCACACCCACCAGATGTTAGGGTTAGGGAGAAGGACATTCCCTTGTTTGTGCCCGAAGAGGCAGAGAGCTTCTTCGAGCATTTTGAGAAAGTAGCCAGTATCAAGGAGTGGCCACAGGAGGAATGGGCCCAGCTGGTCCAGTTAAGATTGACCGGTGCAGCCAGGGAGGCATACACCCAATTGTCACTGGAAGAGTGCCAGGATTATGCCACGGTAAAGAGCAGCATATTGCGCTCGTTTCAGTTAACCCCAGAAGCTTATAGAAAGCGCTTCAGAGAAATGATCAAAGTTGGAGCATGTACGTTTGCTGAGACAGCAAGAGATCTGGAAAGACGATTCCAGAAGTGGATTGAGGCTGCTGGAGTTGGATCTTACGCTGACCTGAAGCAACTGATGGTCATGGAGAAGTTCTTGGAGATGATGCATCCCGAAACAAAGTTCAAGATCCAAGAAGCAGGGATATTGGAGGTGAAAGATGCCGCAGATAGGGCGGATATGATTACTGAAGCATATAAGAGCTTAAGGGAGAACAGAGTGAGAAGCGAGGCGAGACGCAGCAATGGCAGATCCAATGGAGTCTGGGGAGGAAGAAATTATGAGAGACCCAGAGGAGTCTGGGGTGAGAAAAATTTTGATAAATGGGCAGATAAACGTAAGTACCCTAAAACTCAGAGGAGTAGGTCGCGCACTTCATCTGAAAGTGAGGATGGAGGAGCTAAACGAGAAACTGATCGGTATCCGGGAAATCAAGAGTCCAGTAAAGCTCCACAGAGTACAAGTAGTACGTCTGGCCCGAGGAAGTCCAATACGAGTGGGCAGAGTCAGAGCTACTCTGGTACATATAGAAGAGACTTTTCCCAGATGAGATGTTACAATTGTAACGGATTGGGTCACGTGATGCGAGATTGTCGGCAGGGCAAGAGAGTTGTGACCCTGGCCATGTGTGACCCCCGAGGTAAATATACTAATGTGTTCCGAGACAAACCACAGAGAGCGAACTTAGTGAACGAGAGGTATAAGCCGTTCATGAGCAAAGGTTGGATCAGTGTAGGAGGCCGACCTGAGGTAGAAGTTGGTATCTTAAGAGATACCGGAGCTAATCAGAGCTTGATTACGAGAAGCCTGATTGGGAATGATCGACGGTTAGCTGGCAGTGGGAAGATGAAAGTATATGGGTTATTGTCGGAGAGTGACATGCCCGTATGTGCTGTCCAGCTAAGGTCGGAATATGTGTCGGCAGAGGTGATGTTGGGAGTGTGCCCCGACATACCTGTTCCAGGAGTCCAAGTGATCCTGGGGAATGACTTGTGCGGGACAAAGGTGTTGCCGAGAGTCGTAGCGGAGACTGTGCCAGAGGAGTGCCCAGAAGGCCACGGCACGGGTGGGACACCTGAGAGTGTGAACCTGACTGACATCCGAGGAGATGAGTCAGGAGACCGCCAAGCCATTGAGTACCCTGTCTCGGTAGTGACGAAGGCAGAGGTGGCCGACGAGGGAGACACTGGAGAAGATGATACAGTGTCGATTCAACCGGTGGAAGATATCGATGTAGATATAGCATGGCTGTTTGATGAAGGTCCAGCCCAGGCAAAGGAAGTCTCGGTGAGGTCAAAAGTGAATGTGGCCCAGCCGAAGAAGAATCATGTGAAGAGAGCGGACCTGAGTAGAGCCCAGACTGCTGAAATTAAGAGTCGGAAGGCGAACGCAACTGTGCTGAGTGGGAATGAGGAAAGATGTGGACAGACTGAGGACGGGAGTAGAACGTCAAGTTGTCCACGAGCACAGAGGCATCTGGATAGTGGAGTTAAGTTGTGGGAGATGTCAAGAGTTGACATGTTTCACAGAAAACGTGGAGAAAAGATAGTGAAGAAGAGTAATAGCCGAGAAAATTAAAGGAGAAGAGACAGTATGTGTGGAGAGATGCTTACGAGCACACAAGGAGAGGCAAGACGACGCGTACGGTCGAATGCTGTTGGATGTAGTACAGCGCTCGAAGAAACTTTTAGGGAACGAAGAAGAGTTGAAGGAGAAGAAAGGGAATTGTATAAAGATGAAAAGTGTGGGAAGAGGAAGATGATACAAGCATGGAGGAATAGAGGAAAGCCGAGGACTAGGTGGGAGTCGAACAGGATGAGGTCTCAGATAAATGAGGAGACGAAAAGGAGGATCGTCGGTGAAGACGAGGAAGTGAAGTATGATGACAGGAGACGGAAGTATAATGGCAGTAGATGGAAGTATGAAGACGACAGAGGAGGTACAGAGAGTAGACGTCTGACTCTGGATGTGAAGAGAGGAAGACGAGGAAATGGAGGGTGGAAACAATAAGTAGAGTTGACCGATGGAGTGCAGGCGTCCAAAGAGGACAGCCTAGCAAAGAGGTGTCAGAGAAGCCAAATCGTTTGTGAGAAGATCATATTTCTGGCGAGAGGTGAGCCAGATGTTGCAAGGAGCAACGAACTAATTGTAGACTTCTAAGGGAGTATGTAAACAGACTAACCGGTCGAACCAATCTGTTAAAGAACGAGACAGTGTGGTGGCGGATGTATTATACCGAGCTTTGCCACTGGAATAACTCTCAAAAATAAGGGGAGGGGAGTGTTATGATCTCAGCCTGCAGGAGAAACGAGTCTCCCTTCTTGAGAGTTATTCAGCAAGCCTGACCTAACTAGAAGGTCTAGCAAATATTGAGGTGATAACCCATATGTAAAATGGCTGGTTGGATATGTATAACAGTTTGAGATTATGGGCAATGCAGAAGAAAATAGATAAATGACTGGCTAGGAGATGTGGACATTTTGCTGGAGGCGTGAGGCTCGCTTCCGGAGGACCTTGACCTCACTTGAGTGCCAGACATCGCAGGGGGAAGCCGCGCTCCGTTTGAGCTCCCGCCAGAAGGGAACCCCTAGTGATATATCTCGAAGAGAAGAGAAGTGTGTAGACGTGCCAGCTGTGGAACCGAGCTGGGAACGTTGTGGTATCAAGTCCTGGTCGACGAGCAGAGTTTAATAAGCTACTCAGAGGCATTTTCGTGGGCTGTGTGGAGCGCCCTGACCAGACGCCGTCAGAGGAAAAGCGCCCTCGATCAGTTAATCTGTGGTAAGCTCGATATACGCCAGTTCATAGTGATCACTTGTAGTTGGTCGTGTGCCCAGCGACGGTAGCAATGTTTATTTATAAGTTAGACATGTTTTAATAAGGCAGAAAGCCTGAAATAGGAGAGTGAAGAGGGAGGAGCACGGAGCGACGTCCGCCCCCTCTGAGCGCTGGCGGACGACTGAGGGAGCCTGGCTCTTGACGAGGAAGACCCTCCCAGCGAGTGAGGACCGCCGCCAGGCGAGGTGGAGTATGGACCCGCCCAAAACGGGGGAGTCCACTCTCACTGTATGTAGAGAACAGATAGAGGTTTGAGGCAAGCATATTGTGTGGTTATTTTTGTTTATGTGTTAAAGGGGAACATTTTATTGGAGTGTCGATGGGTTGCAGGTTTGTCTTTTGGGGAAGAAGTTGCTGAGAACTTCGAAGCCAGCAGATGAAGTAGCTGATGAGACTCCAAGGTAGTGGAGCAGAGGACCTCGAGCTGTGAGGAGAAGCAGCAGTGAAGAGGAGTGTCACGTGCTTCTGTAGAGGTGGTGTAGCAGCCAAGAGAGCTGTGGAGGACCCTAGCAGAAGGGTGAAGCACCGTAGTTGCTCAAGGAAACTTCATGATAGCAGCCTGGAGGAGCTGCAGAGGATCCTGGTAGTGAAGCCCGGAAGAACCTAAGGATATTAGGGTAGTGAACTTCCAGAGGTGGAAGGGGAAGTTCTGGTGGATTACTTATAGGGAGTTGATAGTGTTTGGTTGTCATTAGCGTGCAAGACGCAGTGAGAGGTGAGTGACTGTTGGCATTCTTACGTCAAGGAGTTTTTTATACTGAAGTATCAATGAACATTTATACTGGTATATGTTATTGCATTCAAATGCTGATTTTCTATATATATATGTTATCTTGCTGATGGTGCAACAGTGTATGTAGGCTTGACCAACTTGAGGAGGTTAATAGTATCAGGTGGTGAACCAGGAGATAGGATACCACTTGATAAGCTGATAATAGAGTTCTGATGGTGTTGGAGTGCAACCTGATTGTGATATTATAGAGTATAGTATTCATTATTATTATATGTGTGTATGTATCGTGTATGTGCTTTGTCCAGTAAATGTGTCACAATTTGCTGGTGTTTGCCCTTGTCCTAGTGAGGCTTCCCCAGGAGGTAGTAAAGAAGGAGAGAGAGAAAGAACCAAGAACCACTGCCGTGGACAGGGTAGGAGGTAATACTAGTAAGTCATAGGGGATTGAGGAGATCATATCTCATAAGGAGAGAGTGGGGAGTCACAGCGGCTCGAGTGGGTGTGTGCACGTGACAACGAGGCTAAGTGTTGGAGCCACATCCCCTAAACGTGTGACGTTGAGCCCCTCTCCAAGAGCCAGAAGCGCCAAGGGTGATCTCCTAGTATAAGCACTCTGCCGAGTTGTGGGTTGGGTTGTCCATAGAGAAGGATCAACGACGACAACACCAACCAACCCACAGTCTATAATAACATATAATATTATAAATATTAAACATATAAATATATATACATATATATTGTTACAAATATACAATATACATATAATATTATAAATATATAGATATTTACAACAAAACAAGGCAAAATGGGAGTAAATAAACAAATTTGTGGCCACTGTAACAACTCCTTAAAGACGAAGGTAACGGGAATTGAATGTTATATCTGTAAGACTAGATTCCATTCGGCTTGTACAGGAGTGAGTAACACTACGGCACTGAGAGCTGGTCACTTGCTCTGGGTGTGTAAAAATGACCTGCCAGCTTGGAATATCCTAAAAAACCTTCTGGATAACATGACGCATGATCGGAAAACATCATTCATTGGAAGCCTACCAGCCATCCAGAAGGAGTGGGAAAGGAACAACAATTCTAATATACAAGAGGCGGAGGCTATAGTCAGGGATGAAACTGAGGCTGAAACTCGGGAAGTTGTAAACTCTGACTCAGTAGGCCAGGATGTAGATGACAGTAAACTAGAAAGTGTACCAGACAGCACTGACAGCTCGATAGGTACAGACACTACGACGGTTCCCAATAGAGCAATTCAGAACAGAAGGACAGACTTATGCAAATTTTATGCAAAGGGCATATGCAGACATAGATATGCTGGTAATAAGAAAGGATTAGAATGCAGTTACCAACATCCCAAAAAATGTTTAAATATGCTTAGGAAAGGTGAGTGTCGATTTGGATCAATATGTAGGTTTTTCCATCCTGACATGTGCCAAACCTCACTGGAGGACAGAAAATGCTATGACCTCAGCTGCCCACACTTTCACGTGAAAGGTACGGAACGCTACATAAAGAGTGGCAAGCAGGATAATGAATTTGGAGGAAACTCTATAAATTTTTTATACCAGACCGGCAGAGAATTCAAAAGGAGCAGCATGGAGAATGTATGGAACTGGATGCCAGATCCACTTGCATTCCAGAATTACAGATACAATTACCCACCGAAAGGGAACTACAACTACGACAGACAACTGCCCTACAACAATCAGTACTGGTCAGAACAAACTCATTATGTCCACGAATAATGGGCTTGCCGAAAAAGTCTCCCATTCAAACTATCACTAATAGAGTAACCTCATTCATCTTTGCCAACATACGAGGACTGAAAACAAGAACAAACAACAAAGTACAGTTCATAAATGGCCTCCTCACGGAGTCAAATGTAGTATTTGGAGCTTTCACAGAAACCCATGCAGGGAAATTGTTGGACAGTGAGATCTGGATTCCAGGATATAACCTATAAAGGTGTGATAGGAAAATTAGGTCACATGGAGGAGTGGGTCTGTATATTAGGGAAGACCTCGTATGCTCGGAGCTCCTAAACGTTACAAATGAGGTGGTAGAGGTACTGGGATTAAAAATAGAGAAAATAAATTTAGTGATTATTCTAATATACAAACCGCCAGATGCAACGGCTGAGGAATTCACAGAACAGATAAGCAAAATAGAGAATAGCCTTGATAATTTGGAGAACCCGATACCTGATATTATCTTCCTAGGTGACTTCAACTTGCCTATTCTCAGGTGGAAAATAGCAAACAATAATATTATACCAGGAAATCTATCAGGACCTAACCAACCACAGATTAGAGAACTACTTAGATTCTGTGACAAATTTTCACTCAATCAGCAGATATCAGAGCCAACGAGAAATGAAAATATTCTAGATCTGGTCTTTACGAACAATGAAGACATTATCAGAGACATTACGATATCAGATACCACATACTCAGATCTTAAGCTCATTGAAGTGCAAACGACCATCAATACTCAGAATAGACCTAAAACGTTGATAAAGCAAGAGGGGCTATTCAGTAAATTCAATTTTAATAATAAAAGGATAGACTGGGAGATAATAAACAGGGAACTTACAAACATTCCATGGGGAACTGTTCTAAGTAATACAAGTCCTACAGAAGGAATAGAAAAGCTTACTTCAGAAGCGTATCAAGTCTGTCTGAAACATGTTCCTTTGAGGAAAACCAGAAAGAGATCTAACGTAAAAAGAGAACGCAGACACTATAAACGCAGGAAAAAAATAACGGAACTGCTTATGCAGACACGAATTTCCCGTCAAAGAAGGAATAATTTAAATAGGGAGATTGAAGAAATCGAGCGGAAATTGAAACACTCATATGAAACTGAAGAAAGGCAGTTAGAACAGAAAGCAGTTCAGGAAATAAAGAAAAATCCAAAATATTTCTTCTCATATGCGAAATGAAGAGCAAAAACCACTCCCAGTATTGGACCTATTCGCACAAGTGAAGGTTCATACACGGAGGATGACAAAGAAATTAGTGAAATCCTAAAAAAGCAGTATGAGGACATGTTTAGCACTCCAATAAACAACATGAAGGTGGAAGATCCAGACAATTTCTTTATGCGGGATATTCAAACCCCTGTAAATATAACTGATATAAACACGAGCGCACTAAAATTTGAAAGAGAAATTGAAAACATGCCAATGCACTCGGCCCCAGGTCCAGACTCATGGAATTCAATATTTATAAAGAAATGCAAAGTGCCGGTAGCACAGGCACTCAGTATAGTGTGGAGGAAGAGCTTGGACACGGGAGAGATTCCAGATGCACTTAAAGTAGCAGACATAGCCCCTCTACACAAGGGAGGGAGCAAAGCATTGGCAAAGAATTATAGACCAGTTGCACTAACATCGCACATCATAAAAGTATTTGAGAGAGTGATTAGGAGTCAGGTCACCAATTTCATGGAGACCAATGACCTTCACAACCCAGGCCAACATGGATTTCGAGCGGGAAAATCGTGCCTCTTACAGCTACTTGAGCACTACGACAAAGTCACTGAGGCATTAGAAGAAAAACAGAATGCTGATGTGATATACACGGACTTTGCAAGGGCTTTCGATAAATGTGACCATGGCGTGATAGCACACAAAATGAAGTCAATGGGAATAACCGGTAAAGTAGGACGCTGGATACTCAGTTTTCTGTCAAACAGGACTCAGCAAGTAACGGTCAACCATATAAAATCTAGTCCAAGTGCAGTTAAAAGCTCTGTACCTCAGGGTACAGTCCTTGCACCGCTGCTTTTCCTTATTCTCATATCAGATATAGACAAAAATACAAGTCACAGCTTCGTATCATCCTTTGCAGATGACAACAAAATCAGTATGAAAATTACCTCGGCTGAAGACATTGAAAAACTTTAAGCTGATATTAATAAAGTTTTCGACTGGGCATCAGAAAATAACATGATGTTTAACAGTGATAAATTCCAGGTACTCAGGTATGGTAAAAATGAGGACCTTAAACATAATACAGAGTACAAAACACAATCAAATGTACCCATAGTAGGAAAACAGCATGTAAAGGATTTGGGAATAATAATGTTAGACGACCTAACGTTTAAGGAGCATAACCGAGCAAATATTGCGACAGCCAGAAAAATGATAGGATGGATTACGAGAACTTTCAAATCCCGGGATCCCATCACAATGGTTGTACTCTTCAAGGCACTTGTGTTGTCCCGTCTTGAGTACTGCTCAGTACTCACTTCCCCCTTCACAGCAGGAGAGATTGCTGAAATAGAGGGAATACAGAGAACATATACGGCACGCATAGACACAATAAAGCACCTAAATTATTGGGATCGTCTCAAAGCCCTCCAAATGTACTCACTAGAAAGAAGACGAGAGAGATATCAAATAATATACACCTGGAAGATACTGGAGGGCCAAGTACCAAATCTACACAGAAAAATAACAACGTACGATATGGACGAAAATGTAGAATAGAACCAGTGAAGACCAGAGGTGCCATAGGCACAATCAGAGAACACTGTATAAACATCAGAGGTCCGTGGTTGTTCAACGTCCTCCCAGCAAGCATGAGAAATATTGCCGGAACAACTGTGGACATCTTCAAGAGGAAACTAGATTTATTCCTCCAAGGAGTGCCAGACCAACCGGGCTGTGGTGGGTATGTGGGCCTGCGGGCCGCTCCAAGCAACAGCCTAGTGGACCAAACTCTCACAAGTCAAGCCTGGCCTCGGGCCGGGCTTGGGGAGTAGAAGAACTCCCAGAACCCCATCAACCAGGTAACCCCATTACCGTCATTCCCCCAGTGAGAGGAGGATGGTACGTGGAAGATATGACCACACCAACTACTTGGAAATGCTCTTCAGTTACCCTCTGACCCGTGGGCAATACACACACACACACACACACACCCCTCTGCGGACTTTGAAAAACGCTTAAGGGTAATGGACCACGTCCGTCCAGGTCTGTCACCTATACACTCCCATGCATTGTTACATAAAACAGACCTTCTCCACCAACTGATGCCTCATCTCATTCACAACTTAATAGTGTCTGCTCTCTCCTCCTTCTCCTCCTCCTCCTCCTCCTCCTCCACACTTCCTGCCATGTATGGTCGAAATATTACCCTCATGGATCATTACCAAACACAGCTGCATAACTCGAAGAAAATAGACTTGAAAAAACGATTAAGGGTAATGGACCACATCCCTCCTGCTGCAGCTCTCATCTCCTCCTGGACTCTGCTCTCTCCTACCCTCCTCCTCTCACTTCCGGCTGTATGCATAGCTCCAAGAAAGTAATGGATGTCAAAAACCACAAATGACCCTAAGCACTCTCATGCCGAGGGGAAGCTCCCCTCACCCTTCCCTCCCTCACCCCAAACAACATATCCGCCTATGTTGGGACCCCTCACACCTACACTCAGCCTCTACATAGCTTTACTTACTATCATCTTTAATCAAAACTATTATCTACATACAGGATTAAGTCTACAGCAAACACACATACATATTTAACTACTCTTTCCACATATTCCACTCATATCCTCGTATTTCTTACTCTACCACATACCACACATAGCCCACAGACTCTCCTACTTCCCAAAACATGACCCCCCATCTTTCCTGACCGCATAACACAATACCGGACGCTCACACGCGTCCGACACGCGCCAAACTTCCGGGAAAATTCCCCCCAAACCCTTTGCAACTACGACCGCGCGCTCCACCTGCTCAGCTGGCTCTCATAGAGCCACCTGGGCAGATGGTGCGCGCGGTTCTAGTCGCACTTTACCCTACTGTACCGCAGTCATGATATGGCATATGGCTCAGTACTCCACTGAACTAGAGGAGGTCCATATAGCTTAACAAACATAAGTGCTGATACATGATTTATGAGAATTCTTGAGCGTGTTGTTGTTATTATCAGGTTCATGTTACTGAGTTCCCTCTCACACTCAGTAGTACTAATATGAATAACTAGTAAAGAGCTCAGTAATGGGTATAAATCTTGGGGGGACGCGGCAATTTCCTCATGAAAGGGTTCGAACCATAGACCCCCAGGAGCATACATATGTATGTAATCCTTTATTCACTGTGGCTCTATCTCTCTTACCATAAACAACCCCTTATCAGTCTTTTCATACAAACTTAAAAAATAACAAAATTAAGGTTCTCAGAAATATGGTTCCTTCAACCGGATATGAAGGCTATCATAACAATACAAAATATTGAAATATTTAAGTCTAATTACCTTTATTTTCTCAAAGTCAGTGAGAACTGATCCAAGATGTTGCTGGCTGGAGTGCTCGTCGTGTTGGCCCTTGTTTGTCTGGCCGCCTCATCAACTCTCCTTCCAAATGGTAATATGACCGCCTCATCTCTCCTTCCTCATCATGGTAATATGGCGACTTGAATGCTTGGTTGTAGTGAAACTGAAATACTTTATTCAGAAATGTTTGTACATATATAATTGTGTTAGTTTACACAAATTTACAGACATTTATTTACCTAAGGGAGTAAATACTAATAACATGTAATATCTGCAGTTATAAACTGTATACTCAAGAATTATATTTAGACTTAGAAACTTCGTTTATCAATGGGTTTAAAATCATTAGAGTGTTCAAATTCAGAATAATAAATTAAGTTTGTAATAATTTATGTAAATTGTTACATTAATGTTTACACTACACAGCTGTGCAGTCTCGTGCATAAACTCCTTTCTGTTTTGGACATATGTTCTTGTTATTGATATAGTGGCGACGATGATATTGTTCTTGTTATTGATATAATGGCAACGATGATATAGGAATCGGATGTACCAAGGCGTACCCTTAAGGGGTAAATCGCAAAGCCTAATGGCGAAATGTACGTCGCCTGTTTGCAGAAACAAATACGCTTCCCGGCGAATAAACACATTGATGGACTGATGATCTGGGAGCCCCAGGAGTCCCTTAGGGTGACAAGCACCGTCCCCGCCCCACACAGAGAACATGGGGGAGCCCCAGGAGTCCCTCATGGTGACAAGCACCGTCCCCGCCCCACACAGAACACTGGGGAACCCCAGGAGTCCTTCAGGGTGACAAGCACCGTCCCCGCCCCACACACACAACACTAGGGAGCCCCAAGGGTGACAAGCACCGTCCCCGCCCCACAAAGAACACTGGGGAGCCCCAGGAGTCCCTCAGGGTGACAAGCACCGGCCCCGCCCTACACACAGAACACTACGTAGCAAAGCAAAAAACGCCCCCCTCCTTCTATAACGCAAAATTGTCATCCAGTGGTCCCTGACTGAGCAGCAGCTCGCCGCGCCCACCACGTCTGAGGGAACACCAGGAGCCCACCAAGACCTACCAACTCCCAGCACTTCTCGGTCAAGCTGGACACCGTCCGTCTCCCTGCTTTCCATAGTATGAACCTTTATAAGCTGATCATGCAACAGTTAAAAAATCATAATTCGTCAAGCCTGGGCCCAGGTCGGGTTACAGGAATAAAAGAACTCCCAGAACCCATCTAGGTACAATCCAGGTACCTTTTAAATCCTGAATAAGCTTTGTTGTTATCACTTTTCCCTTAGATTCAAGCTTGTGTGTTAATGTTTGGGAATAATGATGGTAGGTACTGAAAATGTGTGAAGTGCACTCCAACCAAGTTGCCGAGGTAATGCAGTAGTATTTACTCTCCCAGATTGTTCTATGCTGAGGAACACGAGGGCTGGTTCACCATTGTGGGCGGCTGTGTGTACTCCTAGGCCCAGGACCTCGTCTGTAGCATTAGCCCAAGAGGAATTTCTAAGAGTGTGCTGTCTTCGGAATTAATTATGTGGATATCAGGCAGAATATTTTAATCTTGAACTATGATGTGAGGGTTGGAGAGATTTTTCCACACAAGGAAATTCCCAAGAGGAATTTCTAGGAGTGTGCTGTCTTCGGAATTGATTATGTGGATATCAGGCAGAATATTTTAATCTTGAACTATGATGTGAGAGTTGGAGAGATTTTTCCACACAGAGAGAATTCAAGACAAAATATTGGCTGACTAATTTCATCTGAATGTTTTTGAGGCCCTCCTGGAGGGAAACAGGAAAACCAGAGCAACATCATCCAAGAAGATGTTAAGCTTGCTGGACAGGTTTTCCTTGACATTTTGATGTCTAAACAGAAAGGTAGAGAGACGGCGAGGTCAATCTGCTACTTTGATTAGGGTTGTTTTGTCGGTAACGTTGGCAATGTATGATCTAGCTGTATGAGCTGCTGTCGTACCTTCATGTGGAATGGCAAACCAGAGCTGTATTGGTTAACACATGTGTGTCGCATTCTGGACTTGCTGAGGTGCCAGAGGGAATTTCCCAGAGCGGGTTGCCTGATTATCTTGTTATTTTGATGTTTTGGGTGTTCTGTTATTGTCCTTTCTGCTGTGGGTGCGTTTTCTTCCAGAAAGAAGCAGACTTTTGTTGTCGTCTTGGGGGAAACTCACTAATAGTTGTAATGACTGAGGATGCTGATATTTTGTCTCTCGCTGCAGAGACGTCTAGGCAAATATTGCAGGGTAACATGAGGATGTTCCATGCTTGGGTGGTTCCTGTGGAGTCATTGGTTTTTCAAGAGAGGTGGAGAGTTTGCTGCTCCCCTGGGTGCGAGCTGCTTTGATGAGTTGGAGAAACAGACCACCAGCTTTGGTGGTCTTTAAGAAGACATCTGATGACATGAAGCTGTGCTTTCTCTAAGTGCTTGAGTCTGCTGTTGATTGTTGTTCTATTTAAGAGTACATTGAGAACACCAACACCACCTTGAATTATTTATGTGATTGAGAACGTAACCGTCACTATTGAGGCACAATTCCACGTCACACACTCGACATACTGTGGGATCGAACTCGCGGGTCTCCCCATAATCATTCACAATATACTTGACCACGATGTGGGTACCAGCTGGTTGCTTTCCAGACTCCACGTGAGTTCAGAAGAATTTCAAATTGCGCTAATTTTGAGCTCATATTAGTCTAGTTGATAGTGTGTGTTTCTGGAGAGACCAGAGCCGCGAGTTCAATCCTCTCATACTGCCTCAATATTTTCTTACAGGTTCATTACACTATTGTGATTCTTTTGTACCACATTAAAGAGTTCGTATCTCCAAATATAAAAGTACTCCTTTCCCAAGTTTGAAGTATCCTATTTCTGACCGTAATAGGAAGAGCAGAACCCATGGGAGTAGCAGGGATGGCAGTCAGAGATGTGCTGGCGACAGTCGCCCATCCATACAGCGCCGTCGTTGTCCTTATGGATGGCAGCTCCTCGGCTGCCACCCTCTTCCAGGTCTGCACTCACTGTGGTGTGTTAATTTTAAACCAAAATCGACATATAATGCATGTATTGGATGATTGTCTGATATGAGTGTCAGAGTTTGAACCTACAATAACTTGCAGTCTCCTCGCTGTTGCAGGAGATGGAGACGAGGCGGGTCCCTTGGGGCTGTACGGTGCTACAGGCGGCCACCAATAGTCCAGTGGATCCCAAAAGCACGCAAGAGTCCATGGCCAGAGTGATCAGCGCTGCCCGCGCGGTAAGTGGCTCTTGTGTGTGTTGGTGTGTCAGGTGGCTCTTGTGTGTGTTGGTGTGTCAGGTGGCTCTTGTGTGTGTTGGTGTGCCAGGTGGCTCTTGTGTGTGTGTTGGTGTGTCAGGAGGCTCTTGTGTGTGTTGGTGCGTCAGGTGGCTCTTGTGTGTGTTGGTGCGTCAGGTGGCTCTTGTGTGTGTTGGTGTGTCAGGTGGCTCTTGTGTGTGTTGGTGTGTCAGGTGGCTCTTGTGTGTGTTGGTGTGCCAGGTGGCTCTTGTGTGTGTTGGTGTGTCAGGTGGCTCTTGTGTGTGTTGGTGTGTCAGGTGGCTCTTGTGTGTGTTGGTGCGTCAGGTGGCTCTTGTGTGTGTTGGTGTGCCAGGTGGCTCTTGTGTGTGTTGGTGTGTCAGATGGCTCTTGTGTGTGTTGGTGTGTCAGGTGGCTCTTGTGTGTGTTGGTGTGTCAGGTGGCTCTTGTGTGTGTTGGTGTGTCAGGTGGCTCTTGTGTGTGTTGGTGTGTCAGGTGGCTCTTGTGTGTGTTGGTGTGTCAGGTGGCTCTTGTGTGTGTTGGTGTGTCAGGTGGCTCTTGTGTGTGTTGGTGTGTCAGGTGGCTCTTGTGTGTGTTGGTGTGTCAGGTGGCTCTTGTGTGTGTTGGTGTGCCAGGTGGCTCTTGTGTGTGTTAACGTGTCAGGTGGCTCTTGTGTGTGTGTTGGTGTGTCAGATGGCTCTTGTGTGTGTTGGTGTGCCAGGTGGCTCTTGTGTGTGTTAACGTGTCAGGTGGCTCTTGTGTGTGTTGGTGTCAACAGGTGTGGCAGGTGTCGTGGTGCGTGACAGTGGTGTTGGTGTCAACAGGTGTGGCGGGTGTCGTGGTGCGTGACAGTGGTGGTGGTGTCAAAAAGTGTGGCAGGTGTCGTGGTGCGTGACAGTGGTGGTGGTGTCAACAGGTGCGGCAGGTGTCGTGGTGCGTGACGGTGGTGGTGTCAACAGGTGTGGCAGGTGTCGTGGTGCGTGACAGTGGTGTTGGTGTCAACAGGTGTGGCGGGTGTCGTGGTGCGTGACAGTGGTGGTGGTGTCAAAAAGTGTGGCAGGTGTCGTGGTGCGTGACAGTGGTGGTGGTGTCAACAGGTGCGGCAGGTGTCGTGGTGCGTGACAGTGGTGGTGGTGTCAACAGGTGCGGCAGGTGTCGTGGTGCATGACAGTGGTGTTGGTGTCAACAGGTGTGGCAGGTGTCGTGGTGCATGACAGTGGTGTTGGTGTCAACAGGTGTGGCAGGTGTCGTGGTGCGTGACAGTGGTGTTGGTGTCAACAGGTGTGGCAGGTGTCATGGTGCGTGACAGTGGTGTTGGTGTCAACAGGTGCGGCAGGTGTCATGGTGCGTGACAGTGGTGTTGGTGTCAACAGGTGCGGCAGGTGTCGTGGTGCGTGACAGTGGTGTTGGTGTCAACAGGTGTGGCAGGTGTCGTGGTGCGTGACAGTGGTGTTGGTGTCAACAGGTGCGGCAGGTGTCATGGTGCGTGACAGTGGTGTTGGTGTCAACAGGTGTGGCAGGTGTCGTGGAGCGTGACAGTGGTGTTGGTGTCAACAGGTGCGGCAGGTGTCGTGGAGCGTGACAGTGGTGTTGGTGTCAACAGGTGTGGCAGGTGTCGTGGAGCGTGACAGTGGTGTTGGTGTCAACAGGTGTGGCAGGTGTCGTGGAGCGTGACAGTGGTGTTGGTGTCAACAGGTGCGGCAGGTGTCGTGGAGCGTGACAGTGGTGTTGGTGTCAACAGGTGTGGCAGGTGTCGTGGAGCGTGACAGTGGTGTTGGTGTCAACAGGTGCGGCAGGTGTCGTGGAGCGTGACAGTGGTGTTGGTGTCAACAGGTGCGGCAGGTGTCGTGGTGCGTGACAGTGGTGTTGGTGTCAACAGGTGCGGCAGGTGTCGTGGAGCGTGACAGTGGTGTTGGTGTCAACAGGTGTGGCAGGTGTCGTGGAGCGTGACAGTGGTGTTGGTGTCAACAGGTGCGGCAGGTGTCGTGGAGCGTGACAGTGGTGTTGGTGTCAACAGGTGCGGCAGGTGTCGTGGTGCGTGACAGTGGTGTTGGTGTCAACAGGTGCGGCAGGTGTCGTGGAGCGTGACAGTGGTGTTGGTGTCAACAGGTGCGGCAGGTGTCGTGGTGCGTGACAGTGGTGTTGGTGTCAACAGGTGCGGCAGGTGTCGTGGTGCGTGACAGTGGTGTTGGTGTCAACAGGTGCGGCAGGTGTCATGGTGCGTGACAGTGGTGGTGGTGAGTGACGACCTGGCCTTCCTCTCCACCTTCGCCCAGTGGTCCCTCAAGGGTCGCCTCCTGGTGTGGTCCACCAGGCTCCTGGTCGTCACCCGCCTGCCCCTCCACCACCTGCAGGTCCTCCACGGGCTCCTCTCCTCCACCAACTCCATCTTACTCATTGCTGAGAAATCCTCCAGGTAATTACAGAAGATTCCAATATCATGTTACAGTCCAATAAGATTTGCAATTGTTTAATTTACACTTCTTATTAAATTAAATAATGTCTGCAGAGATTGTCTGTAACGCTCACAGTCAAGGATTGTTTACCCTGCAGATGCAGATTGTACGTGTATTGGCCGTTCGCATCAAGCGGGGCCCAGGCCTCACTACTGGCCTCCTGGACCCCTCGGGTCGGCCTGGCCTTCACTACTCAACTCAAGCTCTTCCCTGACAAGTTCTCCAAGTGAGTAATTAGCTCGGCAGACTTAAATTTGCAAAAATTACATTCAGGACTATTGCCAAAATACCTATTTGTATTTGCAACAGCAATCAAAAAAACTGATCCACTGAAAATACGGAAAACACAAATTTCCAAAAATAAACAATTCTGAACACATTTTTTCAACTGTGGATTTTGCGCATATTCATATTTATATTTAATGTGGCAATAAATATTTGCACAAGACCATATCAGAAGTTATTCTTCGTGCAGTGGCTGGGGAGAGTTTACGAATCATCCATTGGTTATATTGCCTACTTATATATTTGGAAACAAATATAGTTTTGGCAATAAGCTGAAGTAGATATTACAAAGCTTGGTAAACTAATTTTAACAAAATCATAAGTTGACACTGCCTACCTCACGGAGATATGAACTAGAGACAACTATGTGGCTACTTTGAACAGTAGTATTTCTTTCAGTGTCCTCAGACCCTCATAAACCAAGGATACACTTCTTAAATAGGATTTGCTAAAAATTCCCTCCAACAGGGAGGGAATGCCTAATCCAGCAGTGACAAAGTGATAAAAACAACCAGGTGTTCAAATCAAATATTAACTTTAGATGGACAATATTTATCATACTCAGCATAAAGGTAGAATGATATGCAGGCGACGAGTCACAATAACGTGGCTGAAGTATGTTGACCAGACCACACACTAGAAGATGAAGGGACGACGACGTTTCGGTTAGTCCTGGACCATTCTCAAGTCGATTGTGAGAATCGACTTGAGAATAGCCCATGACGGACCGAAACGTCATCGTCCCTTCATCTTTTAATGTGTGGTCTAGTCAACGTAGAATGATATATTATGATACATTCTACGCTTACTCTTTTACTTTTACAGACTTCAAAATGGACCTGAGCTAGTAGTAGCAGCTGAGGAATTTGAGCCTCACATCGCGTTGGTGAAAGAGAAGAGTGTCACATCTGCCACATCCTTCACAGGCCCAATGGTGAATTTGTTGAAGATAATCGCAAAGTCTGTGAACTTTACGTAAGTTTTTTAGATAAGTGTATAATGAATGCGAAACAAAAATTATGTCAATGGAAGGCATATTCAAAAAGAGATGATGTGTCTCAAAACTCCCATCAAAATGTTTTACAAAATAGATGCCGCTGGCATGAATTACTTTATAATACAACAAATGTGTTGATCCCTCCCAAGTGCTTTATAGTCGTAATGGATTAACACTCTTCTGATAATTACCTAATTAACTTCCTGTTTCTAGAACGGGATAAATGAATAAGCTTACAACGAATAGGTTAGGAATTATTAGAACAAATAATTCGTAAGGAATGGGAGTGTAGTTGATGGAGTAAATTTAAGGCTCTCATAAGTACTCTTTTATGAATCGATTTTCATTTCAGATTTTTCATTTATTTTTGGGGGGGATTAATCTATTTGTTATATACTCCAACTTCATCTGAATGTTGTAACATAAACAAATTTCAAGGATTTTTTTTTTCAAATAATTTCATAAACTACAAACATTCACTGATTACTTTTATTTTCAGTATACTATCAGAATATCATATAATGTTCATTTTGTCTTGATGGAATACTTCTTTCAAGTATAGTTTGCTGTAAACAAAAATCAATAAACCCTTCCAATTTGACCCAAATATAGAGATTTAGACATTTATAACTCCAAAAGTTTTGTGTTTATTGAAAAACGGTCAACACAACTTTTAGATTGAAGGAAGTTTCAATTGATATGTGAAAATGATGAGAATCGACTGGTAATTGTAACTCTTGAAAGGTTTTGAAAATTTTAGGAAACAAAAAAAAACTCCTTTTTATTGTATAATGTTAAAATTTTAACATTTAGACAAAGTTGGAGAAAAACGAAAACGAAAATCCAAGAATACGAAATCATCCGGCTCCTTGAAACCTTCATAAATTATTAGTTTAAATTAAATAAAGCTAATGGAAGAATCTTAGAGTCTGCCAGCTGAGCTGCCAGACTCTCAGATTCTTCCATATCCTTCCTTCTCCCTCGACATATACATCACCTAATAAGTTTCTTTGTATTCAACAAATAGTTATTTGCCATTTTGGGATGTCAGAAAGGGGCAGAATATCTGACGGGGAACAGTTGCACCTTTGGGTGGTCCGTCTGCTTTTGTCCCCACCTGCACTCATCCCTCACCTGTGGCTACTAGGGGTTACAGGTGAGGGATAAGTAGCCACACCCCCCAGTAAACCGCTTCGACTGGCGGGTAAAACCATGTGAGGGTAGTCAATGGTTTGAGACCCCTCGGTGAGTTAGGGTTTGTCAGCCACGCATCTGAAGAGTAGATGGAAACCACCAGAGTTGCTCAAAGGGCAGGAAGGCAGACCCAGCAAAGCGTTGTGGACACCGTAAATAGGGTACAGTGAGTCACGAAAGACACTGTTGGCGTCCAGTGCATCCTAATCTATCTCCAGCTGTCTCAACTTGTCTTCCATTGGATCAAGATAAACCGGGATGAGAGAGTGAGGCTGACGATTTGCACAAGTTTCCCTCACTTTAATAAACGTCAAGCAAAAGTCATGACTTCAACCCATACTGTGCAACCTCAAGTCCTGTGACGAGTGGCAAAGCAGCAGGTGAGGATATACTGGAAGCTGTAGCCACAGACCTGCATACAGGCGGCTCAGGGCATAAGGTCACTTTCTACTGGATTGAAGCAGCAGCAGAGTTCGGCCGCCCCCTGAATGTCTCATCAGCCCTCATCAGGACACATTCTGCTCATCTCCATGGAGGAAGGGACTAGAGAAGGGGCCATAAACATAGGCTGTTTCAATTCACCCTGGCTCCAGCAACCAGGAGGCCTGATCGACGACCGGGCCGCGGGTACGCTAAGCCCCGGAAGCACCTCAAGGTAACCTCAAGGTAAGGTAGGCTAGCAAGCCGCCGCTGGCGGGGATCCCTCACAGCGGTCGAACAAATACAAAGCAAAAAGTGAGGGTGCTCAATCTCGGTACCTGGAACGTTCGAACTCTGCTGGACAACATCAAGACAGACAGACCTGAAAGGCGAATTTGATTGGTCGTTAAATAACAAGAAAGCTACAGTGTGGAAATAACAGCACTCAGTGAAATATGCCTGGCAGACAAAAGTCAGCTTACAGAATGTGAAAGTGGGTACACGATTTTCTGACAAAACATAGAAAATGGCAGTACCTGCTTGCATTTGCTATACTTACCAAGAACCCCATGGATAGAGAACTTGCCTTACAAACTTTGGTAAAGACCCGCCCAAAACACTTCAGATGAAGCACAGTAAAAAAAAAAAGCAATCCCGACACGAACATAAGATCCTCTCCAGGTTACCTGAAATAGTATAAACCTTAGTGTATACTGGAGTTGTATTAATAGGTTGGTGAATGTAAAGTAGAGCTAGGTGGTCAGTACAGTAAAGGGGAACGATTTATTAACGAAATGCTGACTCAACAGAACCAAATGCTGACTCCAGAACCAGTGCCTCTCACCAGGTGCCAGCTGCCTCTCACCTACTGAGCTAGGTGGTCAGTACAGTAAAGGGGAACGATTTATTAACGAAATGCTGACTCAACAGAACCAAATGCTGACTCCAGAACCTGTGCCTCTCACCAGCCAGACGCAATTAAATTCAGCTGTCCCCGAACTGTGGGAACATGTCCACACGTCGAACATAACCATCTTATATATCTTAAATCTACCACCACACTTTACCTAATATAAATTAATTGGTATAACCTCTGGCTGCATAAAACTTAATTACTGTTTTTTTTTTAATCACATCTGACAGTAAGTTACAGTTTATAAATGAGTCATGTCCAGGCAACTTTGCATGAGTACTAGTCACTACTCGTCGATTCCTCATTTTTCCTTAACAATTCCTCCTGTTTATTATCACCCAAGCTCAAATCCGATGAAAACATTTGTAAAGACCAACCCTGGTCATAACACACGGAGGTTATTAAAAGGGCCGATATTCCCAGCGTTTACACCCTCTTACTGAAAACTGAGGCTGGGATGGACAGGCTATATTGTCAGAATGCCTGACAGTCGATTACCAAAACAGCTGCTGTATGGAGAATTAGGCCAGGGCACGCGTTCTGTTAGGGGTCAGAAGAAACGATTCAAGGACTGCCTCAAAGTGACCATCAAAGACCTGAACATCTACCCTAGCGCCTGGGAGTGGCTTGCTCAAGACCGTCCAACTTGGTGAAGAAGAGTCGCCACTTGGGCACGTGTGGCAGAAAATAGACGGACGGTAGAGGCCCAAAGGAAATGCTCTGCTCGCAAAGCTAAAGCAACCTCCACCTCGACAGCAGCATTCACCCACATGTGTCCCCTGTGAAGGAGAGCCTTACGGGACCATTTTGGTCTCATTAGCCATCTTCGGACACACAGCCACCGATCTTCTGGAACTAATCTTAATCATTATCTTTCTAATTTTCATTGGAACACTTCCCACCAATCGATTTACAAGCAGGTACCCAATCACTCCTGGATTAACGGAGGCAAACAATTAAGAAATCAGTGCCCAGTGCTCGAGCACGGGATGATATCGCTCTCTTTAGGAGCCTTCCTCCACAGGTATAGGTACGTCCGCCCTCCTGATGGATCGTGGGGTGCCAAACTAGCAGACGGGTCCTGGACTGGTATGGTTGGCATGGTGGGCAGGGGGGTGAGTATATGCTATATCAGAAATTTGTACCTGAAGTGCTTCTACATTTGTATTACATCACTTATTTTCGTGTTATTCATTGTGAAATCATATCACTAGTCATGTCATTTTTCTTGGTCCAATAATACATGAAAACTATTATAGAAAATAACAAATTATTATCTCATGGTTTAATCAAGCATGAGGGATATCATTTTGAAGAAAATTAGCCTGAATATTTCCATTATAATATTATGTTCTTGCTGAGCAAAGTAAATTTACCACTTGGATTTATTTTTCTTGAAAGAACTTTCTTCTGCAGGAAGCAGACTTTGGTCTTGGCCCTTTCGGCGTCAGTGCCACACGAGCCGAGATGGTGGACTTCACGAGGGAGATACTGACAGAGACTGCAAGGATCATGGGGGGTCGAGGGGTGCCAGAGGTGAACCCCTGGGGCTTCCTACTGCCGCTGGAGCCCCTGGTGTGGGCGGCAACCCTGGCGGCACTGGTAATGCTCTTCACTATGGTATACTTCTTGTCGCTGCTCGGGTTAAAAGCGACCAGCAATAATGTCTGGTCATCTGATGCACCTTTTCTATACATTCGCATTTTCTTACAACAAGGTAAGCATGAAATGTCATGTTAACATAAGCTTTTGAGAGCGCATGTGTTTGAGAAGACACAGTCAAGTGTCCAGTGTCCATTTGAAACATTGTTTAGCAAGTTTTAGGCAATATAATAAATATTAAAAGCTACGTTTCTGTGGCATAAAACAACACAATGTAAACCTGCTTCATGACATTTTCCCTGTTCATCAAAGTTAGTCTTTATGTGCCTTCTCAATGTGTTTGACAATCTTATAAGTTTCAATTTAACGTTTTCCAACAACAGTAGTTCTTTTGTTTGATCTACGTAGATGGGACCAGCAAAAGAAAAATAAATTTTTGAAACAAAATTTATATGTCCTAAATTCGATGAGCCATCTTTTAATCAGTCTAACGTCTTAAAGGGAAGTTCTATTAGTGATACCGGGCTGTGGTCCATGTCATGGTGGTTCATGTCTTTCTCCTTTCCTGTATTTCGGTGCCACATTTGCCACTATCCAAATGTCAGGAAGTTCCCTTATTTGTAGTGAAGAGTTGATGACTATAGCAAGGGGTATACACAAAGTTGCAGCCGCCTCTTTTAGGATGCATGGTGAGATCTTGTTAGGGGCTGAGGCTTTCAGCACTCTATTTTCTCTTTACTTCCTCTGAAGTCACTTCTATTTTGATCAGTCTTCCTTCAGGTAGCACCTGTTAGATTAGAATGTCATAGATTTGGTAACAACTCTGGTTCTATCTTAAACAGTTCCTGGAAACCTTTATTGAGTTCTTCGCACACTACATTATCGTTCTTTGTGAGGCCTCCTCTTTTTCGCAACCTGATCACTTGTTCATTTGCTGACGTCTTCCACGACACGTTATTTAGGCTGATGTTAACCTTGGATGTTATATCATTATAATATTGCGTCTATGCTTCTCTCCGAATTCTTGTGTATGCCTTCTTCTTTCTTCTATATATGTGGTTTTCCTTTGTTCTGTGCCGCTCTGTAGCATGCTCTTTTGCTTCTCCTTTTAGCCTCTGAACATTGTCTGTTAAACCATGGACCATTTTCTGCCTTGGCTCCTTTTTTCTTTGGGATAATATAAATCTTGTATCAACTTCTTTGCACTGGTTAGTTATGAAGTCGTTCATGCCTTATGTTGTATTCTCTTATAGATTTTTCCCAGGGAATTTTTTCTTTGATCCAGACAATTTCTTTATGCGGGATATCCAAACCCCTGTAAATATAACTGATATCAACACGAGCGTACTAGACTTTGAAAGAGAAATTGAAAACATGCCTATGCACAGAATCATGCTCCGGGACCAGAATCATGGAATTCAATATTTATAAAGAAATGCAAAGTGCCAGTAGCACAGGCACTCAGTATAGTGTGGAGGAAGAGCTTGGAAACGGGGGAGATACCAGATGGGCTTAAAGTAGCAGACATAGCCCCTCTACACAAGCGCGGGAGCAAAGCATTGGCAAAGAATTATAGACCAAGCACTAACGTCGCACATAATAAAAATATTTGAGAGAGTGATTAGGAGTCAGGTCACCAATATCATGGAGACCAATGACCTTCACAACCCAGGCCAACATGGATTTCGAGCGGGAAGATCGTTCCTCTCATAGCAGCTTGATCACTATGACAAAGTCAATGAAGCATTAGTAGAAAAACAGAATGCTGATGTGATATACACGGACTTTGGAAAGGCTTTCGATAAATGTGACCATGGAGTGATAGCACACAAAATGAAGTCAATGCGAATAACCGGTAAAGTAGGACGCTGGATACTCAGTTTTCTGTCAAACAGGACTTAGTGAGTAACAGTCAACCATATGGAATCGAATCCAAGCTCAGTTAAATGCTCTGTACCTCAGAGTACAGTCCTTCCACCGCTGCTTTTCCTTATTCTTATATCAGATATAGACAAAAATACAAGTCACAGCGTCATATCATCTTTTGCAGATGACGTAAAAATCAGTATGAAAATTACCTCGGCTGAAGACACTGAAAACTTCAAGCAGATATTAATAAAGTTTTCGACTGGGCAACAGAAAATAACATGATGGTTAACAGTGACAAATTCCAGGTACTTAGGTACGGTAAAAATGAGGATCTTAAGCATAATACAGGGTACAAAACACAATCAAATGTACCCATAGTAGGAAACCAGCATGTAAAGGATCTGGGAATAATGATGGCTGCCGACCTAACGTTCAAGGAGCATAAGCAAGTAAATATTGCGTTAGCCAGAAAAATGATCGGATGGATTACGAGAACTTTCAAATCCAGGGATCCCATCACAGTGGTTGTACTCTTCAAGTCACTTGTGTTGTCCCGTGTTGAGTACTGCTCAGTACTCACTTCCCCCTTCAGAGCAGGAGAGATTGCTGAAATAGAGGGAATACAAAGAACATATACGGCATGCATAGACGCAATAAAGCACCTAAACTATTGGGATCGTCTCAAAGCTCTCCAAATGTACTCACTAGAAAGAAGATGAGAGAGATATCAAATAATATACACGTGGAAGATACTGGAGGTCCAAGTACCAAATCTACACTGTAAATTAACAACGTTCTGGAGTGAACGATATGGAAGAAAATGCAGAATAGAACCAGTGAAAAGCAGGGGTGCCATATGTCCACGGTTGTTCAACGCCCCTCCCAGCTAGCATTAGAAATATTACCGGAAAAACCGTATACATCTTCAAGAGGAAACTAGATGGTTTCCTCCAAGGAGTGCCGGACCGGGCTGTGGTGGATATGTGGGCCTGCAGGCCGCTCCACGCAACAGCCTAGTATACTAAACTCTCACAAGTCAAGCCTGGCCTCGGGCCGGGCTTGGGGAGTAGAAGAACTCCCAGAACCCCATCAACCAGGTTTCTAAGAATTCTCTGACCTTCTGGTACTCGCCTTCATGGAACGCTAGTCTTTTATTCCCCTCTTCTCTTCCTCTTGTCTCAACTTTCATAATAACTAAACAGATAAATACCAATACACAAATGGTCACTTGCCTACATTAGCATTTCATACTAAATGTTCTTAATGTCAATTTCGATTTACGTGAATCCTAGGTCCAATCTTGCTGGTTGGTCTTCCCTCTCTTCTTCTTGTTTCCTCTCTAGCATGTTTAGAAGTTTATTTCTGCAACTTCTACCACTTTTGCTCGCCCTGTTTCTTCTCTCCCTCTTAGATTCATTGATTCCCAATCACTTGGTACATGACTGAAATCTTCTATTACTGGTAGCTTTGCTCTCAATCTAAGAAATAGTTCAATCTATAGGATATTTATGTAAGCTCTGTTTGCAGTCTCGTATTCTTGTTGATCTCCTTTGATTCTCTGGGAATTGTAGCACGCCATCACAACCCCGTTTTTCTTTCCACTGAAATGATTCGTGGGACATTTTCTGTATTATTAGCATCTTACTCAAAAATTATCTCTTGAAACCTGCTGTCTCTTTTGACCAGTAGTGCCACTCCCCCTCCTCCTCATCTTTGCTTTCTTTCTCTTCATGACATCGAGTATTCTCTAGAGAATATTGTAGTAGGGATCATTTCAGTTACTTTTTGTTTCTACTGTTGCTATTACATCAGGATCTATTCCATCAGTTTTTTTCAGTTCATCCACTTTGATAATCCATCAGCATGTGTGTATCACATTCTAAGGCTGTTCAAAGATTATCTGTTCTCTATATAGTTAGCCCCCAGTATGGGGTTGGGGAATTTGGTTGGTTGAGGTGTAGAAGTTATTGAATGGGTGGAAGGAATTGTTGGAAGAAAGAGCCCGGAAGGGGAGGGCAATGAGAAAGTTGTAGATATTGAAGTAACTGGTAAAGGAGGAAGGGAGGATTGTTGGTTGATAGAAGGATATGGAAACCCACCAAACATTTTCACGTTTTCTAAACGTGCTAAAAACGACATTTCATTGTCTTGGGCACGTTTTAAATAACGTTCAATATACGTGTTTTGAGAATTTGTAAAGACGAGTATAAAATGTGAGGTCAAAACGTTTGAATAAAACGTGTTTTAAATGTTATGATATAACGTTTTGGAGCAGAGGTGTTTAAAAGGTAAAAAAAGTGAGTGTGAAGAGAAATAGAAGCAAGAGAGAGAGCCGGGGAGAGAGAGAAGAGAGAAGTGTGAGGGAGAAGAAGAATAGAAAGAAGAGAGTGAGCGAGAGAAGGAGAGAAGAGAGGAAGAAGAGAAAGAAACAAATGGAGAGAGGAGGAGAAGAAGAGAGGGAGAAGAAGAAAGAGAGAAGGAAAGAGAGAGAGAGAGAGAGAGAGAGAGAGAGAGAGAGAGAGAGAGAGAGAGAGAGAGAGAGAGAGAGAGAGAGAGAGAGAGAGAGAGAGAGAAGAGAGAGAGAGAGAGAGGGAGCAGTTGACCCAGAGCCATGGGACAGGACGGTCGAGATGTGCCCTCGTCCTCGAGACAGGCCTAGCCGTATGGCCCAGCCTTTAGAGTGTCTAATAGCACAGCTGCGACAGTAGCAGGTGTTCCAAAGTCGGGTTATCCACCATAGTTTATAGTGAGCGGTGAACAGAGTGGTCTGGTCAGAAATTGAGACAAAGATTGCAAAGTGTGGCAGTAACAGGAGTTCCACGAGGGGAGCAGTGTGGGCTTCCTCCCAGGTTCCTGGGCCTTTTAGGACATGTGCCCTGCTTCCCTAACGTTGCGGTCTCCCTGAGCAGCGGGTGTTGTTTATATGAAGAACCTGAGCGCTCACCTCCTAGTATATGTATATAGTTCTGTATATTGCCTTTACCGCTACACGTGACAACTACATAGTCATAGGCAAATAGATGACGACAACCAGAAGTCAGACAAGAGGACAAGAGCAGCAGCAGCAGCAACAACAACAACAACACAGACAGGCACTCACACAAGAAAGTATGCCAAACACATCTGGCCACCACAACAACTCCCACCCTGGCATGAGTGAGGCTCCACCCCCGGGGACTACCGACAGTGATGGCGGGAGTAAAAACTCATCAGCAGATGAAGGCGGCTACGAAACAGCCAGGATCAAAACATCTAAGAAACGGGAGAGGAAACGATTGCAACAGCAACTACAACGACAACAGGAACAAACACAGCCACAACGAGAGTAGCAACATCATCATCATCATCGACCACAACAACAACCAGCTGAAGATGGTGAGTGGCACACCCTAATCTTCTCTCCTACAGCGGATATGGGATCAGCAGAGAAGTACAGATGGATCATTAGAGCCGCCCGCACCCATAGTGACCAGCACCGCATTGAAAGCAGATTTCTAGGTAGTAATGTCGTTTTGCGGGTGTTTGGGGCCAGAGCCTTGCAGTTCTTCACCAACAATGACCATGACTATGAAGGTAAGAGGTTTAAACTGTTTGAAGTAAACTCGCAGAATAAACGGACCAAAATTATAATTAAGAACAACTGTATCCATGCTCCTATTGAGTACATTAACGAACTTCCCCACATCATCTGGGTCAAGCGCAAGACGGGACCTGGGGAAGTGCCAAAAAATCAAGCAATCGCTATGTGGGAGGGAGAGCTGCCCCCTGTTATTGCATTACCAGGCATAAGGCCTTTTAGTGTGGAACGATATATTACCAGGCCATCCTTATGTGGCAACTGTCAACGATGGGACCACAGAACCTGGCAATGTGATTAGAAAACTAGGTGTAGGAGTTGTACTGGCTTTCACGACACTAAACTATGTCTGGATAAGCTTAATGCTAATAACACTGTAACACCCAAATGTATCAATTGCCTGCAACCCCACTATGCATGGAACATGCATTGCAGCAAGAGGCCTAATTGGCAGGGACCAAAACGAATATCGACTCAGGCCACAGGTGAACCAGTGACCAGGGGTGGTCCAGTGACTGCAGCCTGGGGAGGAAATGGTGTAGTCCGTCACCGCTCTCCTCAGGCCTACCCACATCTTCCCCCCCTCCCACAAACCCACTCACCCATACTTCTCTTCCTGTCCACGGCGCCTCACCACCCTTCCCCCGCTGCCTCAGAACCAAACCTCTCCACAGCATCCTAACTATCCCCCCCCCACCATCCCCCTCCTATCACACCAACAACCCACTCTAACACCCACTCCACCTCACCGCAATTAGGTAGAATAGGTTATCTTGAGGTTATCTTGAGATGATTTCGGGGCTTTAGTGTCCCCGCGGCCCGGTCCTCGACCAGGCCTCCACCCCCAGGAAGCAGCCCGTGACAGCTGACTAACAACCAGGTACCTAATTTACTGCTAGGTAACAGGGGCATGGGGTGAAAGAAACTCTGCCCATTGTTTCTCGCCGGCGCCTGGGATCGAACCCAGGACCACAGGATCACAAGTCACGCGTGCTGTTCGCTCGGCCGACCGGCTCCCAACATCTAGGTGAATACCAACCAACCTCCTTCCTGACCCCAAGAAGCCATCACCCTGACTTATATCAAATCAATTATTGATTATATGATACGAAATCATTTATTTATTTATTTATTTATTTATTTATTTATTTATTTATTTATTTATTTATATACAAGAAGGTACATTGGGTTTGTGAGGATACATAGCTTAGTATTTACACTCTTGTAAAGCCACTAACACGCGCAGTGTTTCGGGCAGGTCTTTAATCTAACAGATAATTTTAAGTAGGTCAATTCTAGCAGAATTTATGAAATGATAACAGGTACATTGCAAGAAAAAATGAGATAAGAGAGATTAGTAGGTATATTAAAGCACATTGGTAGCTCTGATTGATTGCATTGACAGCTTGATTGGTAATTTAAACAAAGATTAATAGGCACCATACAGCAAATTGATAGCACATATAGGAAGACAACAATGATCACAATGGTAAAGTTGCTTGGATTAGGTACATAAAGATTGGGAGATAGGGTAGCACTAGATACAGTGCAATTTTAAAGCAACAAGGTAGGAAACTATGAAGATAAAATTAGGTACATTTAGTTTTGTTTTTGAAAGACGGAAAGTTGGACAGCTTTTCAATTCATTAGGGAGTGAGTTCCATAGACTAGGTCCCTTTATTTGCATAGTGTTTACACACATTAAGATTGACTCTGGGGATATCAAAGAGATATTTGTTTCTAGTGTTGTGATAATGGGTCCTATTACGTCTGTCCAAGGAGAGTTTCAGAGCATGGTTTGCATTTAAGAACAGGGTTTTGTAAATGTAGTTGACACAAGAGAATGTGTGGAGTGAGTTTATGCTTAGCATCTTGAGGTTATCTTGAGATGATTTCGGGTTTTTTTAGTGTCCCCGCGGCCCGGTCCTCGTCCAGGCCTCCACCCCCCAGAAAGTAGCCCGTGGCAGCTGACTAACACCCAGGTACCTATTTTACTGCTAGGTAACAGGGGCATAGGGTGAAAGAAACTCTGCCCATTGTTTCTCGCCGGCGCCTGGGATCGAACCCAGGACTACAGGATCACAAGTCCAGGGTGCTGTCCGCTCGGCCGACTGGCTCCCTCATGTTTAGGGATTTAAACAAGGGGCAGAGTGTTGTCTGAAAGCAGAATTTGTTACTCTTCAAGTCACTTGTGTTGTCCCGTCTTGAGTACTGCTCAGTACTCACTTCCCCCTTCAGAGCAGGAGAGATTGCTGTAATAGAGGGAATACAGAGAACATATACGGCACGCATAGACGCGATAAAGCACCTAAATTATTGGGATCGTCTCAAAGCCCTCCAAATGTACTCACTAGAAAGAAGAAGAGAGAGAGAGATATCAAATAATATACACGTGGAAGATATTGGAGGGCCAAGTACCAAATCTACACAGTAAAATAACAACGTACTGGAGTGAACGATATGGAAGAAAATGCAGAATACAACCAGTGAAGAACAGGGGTGCCATAGGCACAATCAGGTAACACTGTATAAACATCAGAGGTTCACGGTTGTTCAACACCCTCCCAGCGAGCATAAGAAATATTGCCGGAACAACCATGGACATCTTCAAGAGGAAACTAGATTGCTTCCTCCAAGGAGTGCCGGACCAACCGGGCTGTGTTGGGTATGTGGGCTCGCAGGCTGTTTTGTGTATGTGGGCTTGCAACTGCTCCAAGCAACAGCCTATAGTGGACCAAACTCTCACAAGTCAAGCCTGGCCTCGGGCCGGGCTTGGGGGAGTAGAAGAACTCCCAGAAGCCCTCAACCAGGTATGAACCAGACATTAGGCAGATCATTGATGTATATAAAAAGAGGAGAAGTTCCAAGATGCTTCCCTTTGGCACTCCAACAGTTGTTGGTAGAGTGAGAGAGGTTATTTCATTGATGGCTACACATTGGTGTCTATCACTAAGATAGGATTGAATATAGTCCAGGGCAAGGCCTCGGATTCCATAATGATGGAGTTAATGTAAGAGGTAGTTGTGATTAACAATATCAAAGGCCTTTCTGAGATCAATGGAGAGTCCAATCGGAAACCATTTTTGTCAAGGGCTAAGTAAATTATATCAAGGAGACTAATAATTGCATCGTTGTACTCTTTTGGGAGCGGAAGCCAAACGGACAGGGGCTGTGTGTTGAATTTTACAAGGCAGGAGTAGAGCTGTTTGTAGATATTTTTTTCAAATATTTTTGATAGTATGGGTAGGTTTGATATTGGTCTATAATTGTTTATGTCTGCCGGATTGCCTCCTTTATAAACTGGCATTACTCTTGCTTTTTTAAGGATATCAGGGAAGGTATGACACTAGACATTTGTTGAACAGCAGAGCTATGGGTGGCGCAAGGGCATGGGAGGCGCTCTTGTATACAATGGATGGGATTTCACTGATGTTCCCAGCATTGGTTTTTAGTGAGTGTATGATGGACACAACATCTGTCGGACTGACTGGTGAAAGGAGAAGAGAATTTGGATAGCTGCCTGAGAGATATGTGTTGATATGTGTCTGAGTCTGTGGGATTTTTCTGGCAAGGTTAGCACCAACCGATGAAAAGAACCTATTAAATTCATTTGCCATTTCTAAATCAGATGACGGTGTAAGGCCATCCTTAGAGAGTTTCATCTGGTTGTGGGAGTGTTGTTTAGTTCCTAGGATATTAGAGATGGTTTTCCATGTGCTTTTCATGTTGCCTTTTGCTTCTTTGAATCTATTCTCATAACATGAAAGCTTTGCTTTTCTTATTTTAATTTTTTTAAATTTTGCCCCGAGGGGCGAGTTTATTGGGCAGCGCCACTCATCTTGTGAGTGGACAAACCGCCATAGCAGCATGTACAACACTCCCCAATAGGAAGAAAACCCGCTGGGTTGTTCATCCTGTCACTTGTACCCAGACACAGCTGGGACTTGCTTAACTGTCTCAAGTGAACAGCTCCTCAAACAAGAAGATTAACATCTATCAACCCCTAAAAGCTTACGTTATCTTGCAGGTGCAAAATGGGGAAATCTTTTAAGAACAGCATCAATATTTGACAAATAGTGTTTTCCTAACTCAAACAATGTGGGGTTTATTATTCTACACATATTTCTGATATCTCTCAGGTGTTCACATTCACGTAGATAGTGGTCAAGGCGGTGTCCGTCACTCTCACCACAGATTCTGCAACTTCGCTGATCAACTGTTGTTTCCATTCCATATCTTCAAGGATATTTGTATCCAAGACGGATTCTTACTATTACTGATTCCCTCCCTCGTCCTCCTCCTCTTCGGCCATAACGATTGGGATTGCCAGCTGCAACCATGTTGTACCATCGTATAGATTCACTAGTTTGTGCTTCTATCCTCCTTTCCTCAGTTACCTTGTCACGGTGATGTTGCCTGACAATACCTCTAATTTGTAGTACTCTTATGTAGTACTGCTTTTCTTATGATATTGGTAAGCACTGACGAGTACCTTTTAACTACTTCTTTTGTAACTAGGCCAATCCTAATTTTCTTTTCATATTCATTTTTTGTTGTTGATTGATTTGAATATGCCACTTGTGAGCCACGGATTGTTTATTCTTTTGTCAGTTACTTGTTTGGTAAGGAGTGTGAGAGTTTAAAAGTGGAATAATGGAATGGTTGAGGAGTTGAGCTCGGAAAATTTCTACAAATTTTCTTTAATTCTTTTAACACTTATCCCTGTCGTGATATTCAATTAGGTCGCCTGAGGAAGGACTTGCTTAGCTAACACACCAGTGTAGTAAGCAGCTCATTCCTCACTCTGGGACCATTTATGAACAATTGACTAGGCGCTAGCAAACGCCGAGACCCCAAAAAGATGAAATCCCCTCCACTATAGGCCATCGACCTTCGCCATTCGCCGAAGCGAATCTAGCGAGTAGGTCCTGGGCTCTCACAACAATAATTTATTGTTGAGTGGTGCCGTATATTTGGTCCAAAACCCATGAATCAGTCTCAATTTAATAGTCGTGTGAAGAATCACTTACATAACAATTATACTGTGTGGGGTGAAACGAATAGACATTCACCATAACAACTTTATTCAATAAAATTCTAACTACTACAACAAAAAACAAGAGAAATATCAATGACGTTATTCGAAATTCTTCCTGTGAAACTATCAATGACAGCTAGATGTCAATGACAATGACGACGCCTCTCGGACTGCATAATGAACTAACTCGTACATAAGGCATGAAACACAGAGGAATCAAACAAGCAAGCAAGAGATCTATAGTCACACCTGCAACTATGACACAGTAGGTTCTGAGACACGTCTCCAGTAACTTCCTGACTGTTCTACGCCTCTACGCATGGACATTCCCTCTCAGTCCTTGGCTAATCTATGTATACTATGTTCCCGTGTGTACCCACACACACACACACACACACACACACACACACACAAGTGTACGTCTGTCTACACCAGACCAAGTCCCACTGGACTGACAAGATGTCAACAAGGGTGATACTCTCGCTCGTCCACACTCCACTATCACCTCTACAGGTGCTCTTAGTGACAATGCGATGGAACACCTGACTTTGAATTCAGGCTCACAGGCTAATAAATCACCACAAATACACACATAAGTACTTACTGATTTATACAGCCGGCCTCACACACTCACACAATTACCATACATCAGGCACCCAGTTGGTGGGTGGCTGCTCATGGCGGTGGAGACTAGGCGGAGCTGGTACCTCACGTGGTATCGTACGTACAAGATGACTTGGCGAGTCTTTCGAACACTCCGTCACTCACATGGCTCGATGTTTCGCACCCCCGACCCACGGCGGTGAAGCGGATGTTCGTACCCAGGTGACGCACACAACGTATAGCGTCTTACACAAAAATGGGAAATCTGCCTTAAAACACTGACACGAATTTCCCCATTCCCATCGACTGCTACAGAGCACAAACAGGAATTAGAACGTCTATAATCACTGGAATGGGGACTTACTAGTCCTGGTGCTTCTCGTATGCAAATTACCCACGACCCAAATCTCTACCCACTGTACACAATGTCTTTCTCCCCTTCGAGCGATGACTTCGGCCGGATTCTGCTGCGACCGCCGTCGTAGATGAAGCAGGGGGTGAAGCAGATGAGTAGTCAAGCCACCACGACGCCCTATACTCAATTTGGCCTAATAAACACAGGGAGCGTCAGGACAAGGTGGTGGCTGAGTTCAGAATGATGCCTTGAGGGAGAAACATGCCGGCGATCCCGTGTCTCCTCGAAAGAACCAATGAGAGGGAGGCACACAACGGCCTTTCCCTCTCAACCAATCAGAGACGGTGTAGCATGGCCCAGGGGCATCGTCAAGATGGCTGACTCCCCAGATGTTCAGATGTTTGCTAAAATGGCGGCCGTTGCCATGACGACAATGCTGGAGCTAGCGGGAGGCCCACACTCGCACTACGCTGTTCCAGGCCTCTCAAGAGTCCCGTGCAAATCTTGAGTCCCTCCAAGCTTACAATGAAATGATGCTATTGGCTATAACTCTGTCCACAGACGTGCTACCCCAGTCAGGGTAACATTTCTGGACTGCTGGTAACTGGGGCTCTCACATGAGCCCAAACACAAGATGTTGCGGGTACTGGTTACCATGGTTACCAAACTTAGGTCTCCGCACTTAACAAGTGCACTTAGCAAGTGTACTGGTCTCCACAGGCAGGAGAACACCATTGTAAGTGAGCTGGTGAACCATCCCCTCACAAGGAGGGGACAATGAGTGTTTTGTAGAGGCTTAGAGTTTTGGAGAGAAAGAGGTTAGCTAATGAATTTATATCCTGTGTATTATTGAATTCAGATTCCCAGTTAATATTGTGAAGTGCATTAGAGAGGTTGCCTCAAGCTGCTTCACTGTGTAGCCTGAATGTGAGTTTCTTGCTTTCTGGTGGTGTTATGTCCATGTTTGCAATGAGGAAGGTAGGATAGTGGTCAGTTGTTCTGTCATAGATTATACCAGATGCAAGGGGAGCTGTTATATTAGTACATAAGTGATCCAAGGTAGTGGCAGATGTTTGAGTGACTCGGGTGGGCTTGGTAATTGTGTGGATTAGCATACAGGAGTTCTTGCTGTTACGGAAATAGTCAAGTTGAGGGTTATTTTGAAGACCCAGGTCAATATTGAAGTCACCTCCTAGAATGATGTGATTTTTGTTGAGATTGTTATTTATGATAAGATTCCTTAGGTTATCTGAGAATGAAGCTATATTGGTATTGGGATATCTATAGATGGCATTGATAGTCAAGGAGGATTTAAGGGATTTACTTGAGAACTTGGCAAAGGTATATTCACAACAGTCGTCTCTATCACTAATGACACTATTGCAGATGAAGGTGTCATTGTAATATATTGCTGTGCCACCTCCTTTTTTATTAGGCCTGCAGTTGTGAATGGCTTTATAACCAGCTAAGTTGTAGAGTTGGGTATAGTCTTTACTTAGCCAAGTTTCCGTTAAAATAATGAATGATAATTTAGTACCTAGTGCTGTGAGTAGTGCATTTATAATATAAAATGTTTACCAAGTGACCTAACATTTTGGTTGTAAACTGATAAGCAGGTGCTATTTAGGAGTTTGTTTTTGCTTGATTTGCTGTGTAATACCTGCAATAATGATGATCAATGTGCTGATTGATGTTGATATGAGACGGAAGATTTCGATCAGGATCAATATCAGTATGCATGTAGATGCAATGGGGTCATGGTTATCTTGAGATGATTTCGGGGCTTTAGTGTTCCAGTGGCCCGGTCCTCGACCAGGCCACCACCCCCAGGAAGCAGCCCGTGACAGCTGACTAACACCCAGGTACCTATTAATACTGCTAGGTAACAGGGGCATAGGGTGAAAGAAACTCTGCCCATTGTTTCTCGCCGGCGCCTGGGATCGAACCCAGGACCACAGGATCACAAGTCCAACGTGTTGTCTGCTCGGCCGACCGGCTCCCGGTCACGGTACTATATATACCTTATAGTATAGTAACGCTTGTCTTATAGTACCTGCATGGTACTATAAGACAAGCAATTACAGAAACAGTTAAATACTAAATCTGTTGAAAATAGAAAGTAACTATAGCAAAACACAACAATAAATGCAAGTACACAAAAAATAGAATCAATTAGAAGTAGAGTAAAGATCACCGTAAATAGCCAGGAAGGATACAGAAGTTAGGTAAAAAGAGAAAACAAAGAAACAGTAGAGACTGACAAGATTAATGTATAACAAAAATAATAAGACAAATAATAATCGTAGAGTAAAATAATCTTAAAGATAATTAATTTTATATAGCTTAGTTATGAACCTATAATTAGTATGAACTTAAGAAAACAAAATGAGCTCAATAAATAATTTCAATAAATGACATAAATAAAATTACAATTAAATAAAAAAGTAAAAATAACAGGGTAAGATTATATGTATGAATAAAATTTTGCTATTATACTGAGGTAAATGCTTACATTAGTGCATGGAGACTTTACTGAATACTTAGGATCTTTTATGGATGAGAGAACATTAATTAAACGGTAAGGCAGAGACAGCGCCTTGGACAAGGTTAGGTTTAAGTTAGGTTAGGCTCTGACACTCATGAGTTATTTTCAGTATTGGCATTGGGCGGGTTCTGGTTTTCAGATATACCACAATCATTAAAGAAGGCCAGTAGTTGTTGGTCACACTTTATTTCATATCTTTTCCCTGCACTTTTCTTCTTTACAATGATTGTTCTATTCCTTGTGTAGCACTGCTTGATAAGACCAGGGTATAGTTTACGAATTTGACGCAGCCTGAAGAAGAGGGATACACGCATCTTTGTAAGGCACTTATTTATATAGAGGTTGTTTTTTTACTTAGCAGCTGATTGTATGTGGTCAAACTTTACAGCGGGATTTGCAAGTTTGATGAGCATTTTCCTAGTGCTACGGGAACTGTTTTTATCTATCCTGACTGGTGATTTGATATCAACGTTGACATTGATCTTTGAATTAATTAGGGTGTGGGCTACGTTACAACAATTCTCACCTTGTTGTTCATCAGGTAGATCAGTGGAGCTAATTATCAGGGAGTCATGAAGTTGTTGCTGCTCTAGGTCATCTTCGGAAGCCGCCTGGTGAACCTGAAGGAGATATATTTGTTTTTCCAGCTTTTGAAGGAAGTCACTTTGAGCTGAGTGGGTTTCCTCGGCCTTAATCTTATGTATTTGATCCATTGCATCATCTGCAACAGTTTGTAAGTTGAGAATTTCTTGGTTGTTGTTCGTCGATGATTCAAGGAGGCGGTCTATGGTTTGTTGTTGTTGGAAGACCGTGGCTTGGAGGGCCGAAATTGCTTCAGAGTGCAGGAGGACAAGGTTGTGTAGTTTCTGTAGCCATGGGTTGCCCGTCAATGGTTTTAAGTTTGTACAGGGGGCCATATATTGAATGAATTCTAAACCTTAAGTTTTGAGTTGAGTTGTAGGCGGAAGCTGGCAGAGAGGGAGGGAAGTGGATGCTGTGTTTGCCAACATCGGCGAGGATAGCAGCGTTGCCAGTGTTTCATTCAGGTCTCTTGGTGTTATGGATAAAAAGCGAGAGGCACCCCCTACCTTGCTTATTGTTATGTTTGGGCATGTTCTCGGCGATATATTCTTGGTTATGTTTTCATAGGTAGATACTTGGAGAATGGTAGTGGGGTTAGGCGTATAGTGAACGTTTGGCAGAAGGGTCGTCGATTGGCAGGCACAATGAAAATTGGTTAATTGGAGTTGATTACTGTTGAGGTTCGCTGTGAGTTATGGCATATTAAGTCTCCATGTACTTTACTCTTGCTGGGCAGCAGCTAGGCCATACATTGTTGGGTGGAGACGAAATTAACACGAATTTTCTGCTGCAGTGCCAGTGCCACCCGCCAGCGTTTTTTCGCCAAGATCCCTTGATCATCCAGTCGTCCAAGTCGACTGGATGATCCCTTAATCATCCAGTCGTCCAAGAAATAATGCAAAAGCAAACAGAACTTGGGAACGCCCTTGAACAAATTAAAAGGACACAGGACCAAATCCTACCTCTCTTGCAACAGCAGAGTCCATCATGTGAAGGCCCAACATGCCAGAGTCTGGTACAAGGTGATACAGCACAAGCTGTCATGGTATATGACAGCAGACACAACTATGATCCCATTACATCAGTGCACACAGTACCCCCAGTGCACCCAGTAACACCAGTGCACACAGGAACATCAGAGCACACTAACACCGGTGCACACAGTAACACCAGTGCACACAGTAACACAAGAGCACACTAACACGGTGCAACCGGTGCACACTGGAACATCAGAGCACACTAACACCGGTGCACACAGTACGCCCAGTGCACACAGGAACACCAGAGCACACTAACACCAGTGTATACAGTAACACCAGTGCACCCAGTAACATCAGTGCACACAGGAACACCAGTGCACACTAACACCAGTGCACACAGGAACACCAGTGCACACTAACACCAGTGCACACAGTAACACCAGTACACACAGGAACACCAGAGCACACTAACACCGGTGCACACACCAGTCACCACAGAATACATAATAACGAAAGTGAGCATCATAATAATGCTCAAAGAGCATCTGTTAGTAAACAACTTCTAAATGGATACTAACGGGGAAGAACATCTCACTATACTACAATGGAATTGCAATGGAGTTCGCAATAGAATTAATGACATCATACAGTACGTCCGTGAACACCAAACTGACGTCATAGTGCTACAAGAAACACTGGTGGGTGATGACTTCAACCCAAGACTCAGCGGTTATCAGAAGTTCTCCCTTCCAGCTGGGGAAAGAAAACGGGGCCTCACTACCTTAGTAAGTAACAACATTCCCGCACAGATTATTGATGACCACATGGGTGATGAGTATGAGTCACTGGGAGTAACCCTTCACTTAAACAATAATGCCCTACATATAATTAACCTACATGTGCCACAGAGTAAACTTGACCTTGACACACAATCTGAATTTGTTAATGATGAACCTACCCTGCTGGTCGGTGACCTAAATGCCAGACACCCACACTTTGGTGCCAACTGTCATCAGCCCAATGTCAATGGACGGAAACTGTCCCTCTATGTCAGGGGAAGTGAAAACCTTAGAGTCCTGGGTGATGAACAGCCAACTCACCTCAGAGGAGGAAGATTAGAGTTTGCTCTTTTGCTGAATGCACAGTACACGGATGCCAGTACACACATTGTGCCCAGTTTATGTAGTGACCACTGGGCACTGATTATCACCGTCTACATGAGCAAGATAAAGAAAGAGACGAATAAAAGAAAAAGGTTATCACTAACCAGATATGAAGCCGCATTTCATAAATAGGATGAGTGACTGGTACACGGAATACCAAATCCCAGAAAATATTGATATATTTGTTGATGACCTTAATAACAAAATTAAGCACTGTCTCAGAGTTCCGCGCCGTACGACTGGGCGCAGTAACCATCAGAAGAAAATAACATGGTATGAGAACGATTACATAAAGATGCTCAATGCAAATGCTAGGAGCATGAGTAGAGAGTACCGGAGACATCCCACTGAAAGCAACCAAGAGCTGTTTAAAACTGTGTGTCAAGTAGCCAGGGAAGAGAAATTAGAGAGCGGGAAAGATAATGGCTTGAATTCACCAGCGCCATTGGAAAAAAAACATCTGCAAGCCAAGTATGGGCAAAAATTCAGATAGCTAAGGGGGGAAGAACCCGGCCTGCGGCTCACAAAGACCCCAAGGGTAAGGCTGAGGAACTAATTCACAAGTGGAGTGATGTAGCATCATCTTCCTCCCTCCCTGCTGAAGTAAGCAGGGAACAGCTCCTGCGAAATAATGACAGAAGGATATTAAGATAACAAGAGCACAATCTAGTGTTGACGAGTATGGGGGAACCAATCTCAGCTCAGGAAGTAAAGGGGGCTATGAAAAAGGGTAAAAGTACAGCATCTGGTGAGGATGGCGTCTCCTACGACATACTCAATGCTCTGTGTGAAGTGTCTGGGAATCCACTACTCCACCTGTTTAACAAATCATTCCTAAGTGGAGTGTTGCCCACACAATGGAAACATGCAATAATTGATCCAATACCGAAGCCCAATGACCCTCGTAATTACAAACCTATCATTCTCATGTCATGCACTTGCAAGATGCTTGAAAGGATCAACCTAAACAGACTGTTGCACAAAACAGACAGGTTAGGGGAAGGGGGTCAATGGATTTGTTAAAGGACGGAGCACAGCAAAATGTATAGTTAATTACCTGGCTAATGACACAGCTAAGTATTCTGTATTTGTTGACATCAAAGGAGCCTTCGACAAAGCGCAGGGGATTACGATTCTGGACGAGCTTGCATGCATGGGTGTCAAGGGGAGACTCATGAAATGGATTGAAGACTACCTCACAGGTAGGAAAGTCAAGGTCTCTTTCAATGGAGCAATCTCAAGATGAATGAATATGGAACTCGGTTCCCCCCAAGAAGGAGTCTTAAGCCCCACACTATTCAATGTACTTATAAACGCCATTGCAAATATTGATTTCCCGGAAGGAACACAACAAGTGGGATATGCAAATGATGTTCTAATACAAGCTCTCAATTTGGAAAAAATTAAATAGTCCATTGAACTCCTCGGAAGGAAATGTATTGAGCTCGGTTTCACTCTCTCCGCAGACAAGACAAAATCATACTCTCATCACAAGCAGATTGAAAATGAAGAACTAAAAATTAATGATATAACACTTGAATGGGTTGACCACTATCGGTACCTTGCCGTCAATGTCGGCTCTAACAAGGTAAAGAAAGAGGAGCTCAATCAACTCATAGGAACATGCAAAAGTCGACTCAGGGCACTGAAAGCTATGACTTGGAATGGATATGGAGCCTCTATTGCCGTGCTCAAAATGATGTACACAGCCTATGTGTGCTACGTCATAGACTATGCTGCACCAGTTCTGTGCACCTACTCCCAAAGCGATATGAAAAGGCTCGAAAGCATTTAAAATGTAGCCATGACAATCATTCTTGGACACGTTCGAATCCTCGTCACGGCCCTTGAGGATTTGTTCAATCATTCTTGGAGTTCCAAGAACTGCCAAAACGTCTAATCTACCATAGGAGTTGTCCCTCCCCAGTGTTAACAGCAGAATTAAGGAACTGAATGCTAAGATTTAAATTAGGATAGCCAGAAATTCCCCTTTACAATGATATTGCTAAGAAAAAAATGAACTCTATGTTACTTACAGGTGGAAACAGGAGAAGCAAAAATGGCACCACAGATCAGTCTGCTAGAGAGGTTACCTCCCTGGGAGGATGACTCATGCAGGATTATCATCAATGAAATGGCAACAAAAAAATCCAACATGATACCATAAGAAATGAGGCACAAGTAGAGAAGAAGTATGTATGAGAACAAGTATATATGAGAACAAGTATGAGAAGCCGGAGATGAACTAGATAAAATCTACACTGACGGGTCATCTAAACCTGTCAATGGCAGGGCTGGTGCAGCATACACCATACTTAAGGATAATGCTTCCCAATGCAGAAATGAAGAAAAAGCACGTATCGAGAACTATGTCTCTTCAACACAAGCAGAGCTAACTGCAATTGTTATGGCGTTAAGGTTTCTTGAACAGAACACTAATGGTGCAGTGATTTGCACTGATTCAAAAACAGCACTGCAAAGCCTAAGTAAAAATCAGGCAGAAAATCTTGCAATAGTCGCTGAAATTAAGAGAGCTGTGAGAGAACTTACCAATCAGGGAAGAGTCATCTAGTTTCTGTGGATCCCCTCCCATGTTGGAGTATGTGGGGATGAACTAGCAGATGTGCTGGCTGCTGATGGCGCTGAAGGAGACCATATTGAATACTTCATACCCAAGACTCTTCTTCAAATTAGAGGCATTGTCAGGCAACATCATCGTGACAAGGTAACTGAGGAAAGGGGGATAGAAGCACAAACCAGTGAATCTGTACGATGGTACAATCCCTGGAAAAACAATCCGAAACTGTCTCTACTTTCTGCTTGTTACAACATGTAATAAAGTTGTTACATGTTGGCTTAACGTGTTTGTGACATATTAGAACATTGTTACAACTTGCTATATTGGTTGTTATAACTGGTTAGGAGGTGTTAAAACTTATTCCAACGTTGTACCAACGTCGTAGTTTTGGTGTGAGTTTGGTGGGATATGGTTGCAGCTGGCAATCCCAGTCATTATGGACGAAGAGAAGGAGGACGCGGGAGAGAATCAGTAATAGTAAGAATCCGTCTTGGATACAAATATCCATTGAGATTCGGAATGGAAACAACAGTGTAGCAGTGGAGTTGCAGAATCTGTGATGAGAGTGACGGACACCGCCTTGACCACTATCTACGTGAATGTGAACACCTGAGAAACATTAGAAGTATGCGTAGAATAATAAACCCCACATTGTTTGAGTTAGGAAAACACTATTTGTCAAATATTGATACTGTTCTTAAAAAGATTCCCCATTCTGCACCAGCAAGATAACGTAAACTTTTAAGGGTTGACAGATGTTAATCTTCTTGTTTGAGAAGCTGTTCACTTGAGACAGTTAAGCAAGTCCCGACTGTGTCTGGATACAAGTGACAGGATGAACAACCCAATAGGAAGGGTTTCCTTCCTATTGGGGAGTGTTATACATGCTGCTATGGCGATGTGTCCACTCACAGGATAAATGGCGCTGCCCAACAAATTCGCCCCTCATGGCAAACTTTAATTTAAACCATTTACTTCACGAGAATGAGTCCTCAGTAATTACGTCATATTATACTATGGTAATATGTAATGTTTTGCCTGGACAGACAGTCCTCCGCTACCTCCGGACCTCATGTGGGAGCGGCTCACGTTAGCGACTTGGTTGATAGCGATGTTGGTCATATCGAAGAGCTATGCTGGCAACCTCATGTCGTACCTGGCCGTGCGGTACATACCGCAACCTTACCAGTCCCTTAGGGACGTCCTCGACGACCCCTCAGTCACCATGATATGGGAAGCCAACAATGCTTACGTCCAGTATTACCGTGTGAGTTTTTAATCATTGTTAACAACATGAATAAAATACGAGCAGTAAATGCTGGCTTACGTCAACCAGGCTTTTCAGTATTGATGTGGTTGTTATAGAAGTTCAATACATGATGGTAACATTCATGATTAACAGAGAATGGAGGTCTGTGACGCTATTTGGCTTCATATTTTCTAAATTTAGCAGCTATATTATAGAGAAATAAACTTTTCAGGTTTCATGGAGGGCTAGTATGTTTCCTGAATCGTGCTCAGATATGTTGATTCGTTGTACAACTTGTGTTCCATAGATGCTGATGATTACTAACACAACTTTTATTCATCAGATGCTGATTCAAGAATCGTTCGCAAATTTACATACATGCATTCAATAATCTGTTTCGTCAGTGATTTTTTCCCCAAGATTCTTAATCTTTTACCCAAGTTACATTAATCCTGTCTCCATATGTTTTATGATTCACAGTACTGTATACAAGGTTCACTGTATTATACAGTGAATCATATATATCATGTGATACAAATGAAAGAATTCACTGTAATTTCACTTGATTTCGCAAATGAAATTTTACTGTATTCAATACTTATAGGCTGTGCAATCTGGCATATTCCGAGAGATCGCCGACTCCGAGAAGAAGGGCCGCATTAAGTACGTGACGAGCACGGAGTTCCCCAGTAGTGTGGACATTTATGTGAGGCGAGGCCACCACGTCCTTATAGCTGAGGACCGCTACGAGAAGGTGCTGATGGCTCAGGACTTCTCGCGTACAGGTGCTGACTGCCGCCTCTCCACATACGCTTAAAACTCTTCATATATGTTAATCATCTAGTGACTTTTCGTATAACTTAAAAGCCAATCAATAGTTGTTCACTTAAACTCCTCCTCTCAAATTAAATCTGTAGAGGCATGTACTTATGTATGATGTGAGAGGCAATATTTTAATTAACCTCAATATGTGATGGCATAATGAATCTATGTTGGTACTTTTACTTACTGATTAACTGATGAATGTATTGTATTCTACTTAACAATTAGCTCTTCTCGTGACAGGGCGATGTGACTTCTACTCCTCAGAGGCAAGATTCCTGCCCTTCATGTCATCTATGGTGGGTCAGAAGGACAGCCCTCTGGTGGCCGTCATCAGCCGGAGGTACTCGCCAGTGTTCTATTCCCTCTCCTATTAATGTACTGTGTTATCTTGTGGCTACCTTGGGCTACCATGTTTCTATCCTGTGCTACCTTGAGGCTACCTTTTGCTATCTTGTGCTTCCTTGTGATTACTTTTGGCAACCCATCCTCCGAATTGACAGTACGGTTTAATACTAAGTGTAATAAGTACATTTCCTGACTGTCATACATAGTATATAATTGCACTTATGGGGCTGTTACAATTACCTCCCTATTTATTTTCCTTCTGTTAAGACACTCAGAATTTTAGGATGAAGTTTACTAGTGAAATTCGTTATACACAAGTTTTATATATCAGGAAATTCTTTTTCAGTTTTATTAAACAATAGAGATTTTATACAAAATTTTAAAATATCCTGAGTTAATTTACAATTTATTGAAATATTTTAGTTTTGTTTTATTTGTTTTATGAAAGTGTAATATCACTATAGCTGTAGGTTATAATTACTAATTGTAATTAAGAAACAATAAAATGCTTATCTTCAAAAACTAAGAAGGTTAGGTTTGGTTGAGGTTTTTTTATTCAGCTTTTCAGGTAAACTCAAAATATTCACAATATATTTGGCAGTACGGTTTAATATTAAGTGGAAATAAGTACAATTCCTGACTGCTAGGAATAGTTCATAATTACACTTACTTGTGCTGTTACATTTATCTCCCCATTTTTTGGGGATAGGCAGACTTTAGGTAACCTTGTGGCTACCTTGTGGCTACCTTGTGGCTACTTTTGGCTACCTTGTTGCTACTTTTGGCTACCTTGTTGCTACTTTTGGCTACCTTGTGGCTACTTTTGGCTACCTTGTGGCTATCTTGGGCTACCTTGTGCTACCATGGACTACCTTATGGCTACCTTGTGGCTATCTATGGCTACCTCGGGCTATCTTGTGGCAACTTTTAGCTACCTTGTGACTACCTTAGGCTACCATGGGGCTACATTGTGCTACATTGTGGCTACCTTGGGCTACTTTGTGGCTACCTTGTACTACCTTAGGGCTACCATAGGCTACCTTTGGCTTCCTTGGGCTACTTTGTGGCTACGTTGTGGCTACCTTGGGCTACCTTGTGGCTACCTTGTGCTCCAATAATCAAATTAATAATCTTATTGTTGGATCACTAAAACGACTCGAGACTGCTTCAGTTAAAATAATATTATAACTGTTAAATGTTTATTAAATTCTTCAGAATTTGAAACCATTACAAATTAGCCTTGAAGGTTATAATTCGTAAAATATGTTAACTAGGATTTTTAAAGTTACATTAATATATTGTTAAGTAAAAGTGAAAAGAGGTACTGCAGTTATACCAAGCTGATATTATGCTTATGCAGCATAACATATATGGATGTTATGTACGATGTGTTATTGTTATTGATAGCTGTTGTAATACAATGGCCCTCATACCCCTGTAGCATCAAGACGGTCACACAGACGGGTCTCTACGACCACTGGACGGAAGCCTACATGCCCAACGCAACCTCCTGTGCATACCCGCCCACTAAGATCACAGTTAACACCTCCCTCGGTCTCCACAACCTCTGGGTAGTGTATAGTTCCCAGTGTATTATATCCACACCACCTTGCTGAAGCGTATGTAATTACCAGTATTTATTATTCAGCATTTATGTATAAATTAAAACTTATATTTACATCATATTCCATTGTGAATTAATACTTTACAAACGTGTGTTAGGCATACAGGCAACATTATATATTAATACAGTACAGCCATACATCAGTCATAGAGATAATTTTTGATATAATGCAATTCCATTGTAAGTCCAATATTCAACTGACGTTGCATATTGATACTTTACCATATATATATATACATCATACAGGCAAATTTGTGTATTTCAGGGCATGTTCGCAGTACTTGTTGGTGGACTCAGTGTGAGTCTGGTCACCCTGGGATTAGAGCTTCTCACCGCAAGACTTCAGAAGCTGTGAACGTTCCTGGACTATGGTGTCACGTGATAGACTTCCCTGGACTATGTGGTCACTTGATAGACGTCCCTGGACTATGATGTCACGTGATAGACGTCCCTGGACTATGTGGTCACGTGATAGACGTCCCTGGACTATGTGGTCACGTGATAGACGTCCCTGGACTATGTGGTCACGTGATAGACGTCCCTGGACTATGTGGTCACGTGATAGACGTCCCTGGACTATGTGGTCACGTGATAGACGTCCCTAGACTATGGTGTCACGTGATAGACGTCCCTGGACTATGTGGTCACGTGATAGACGTCCCTGGACTATGTGGTCACGTGATAGACTTCCCTGGACTATGTGGTCACGTGATAAATGTCCCTAGACTATGGTGTCACGTGATAGGCGTTCCTGGACGATGTGGTCACGTGATAGACGTCCGTGGACTATGGTGTCACGTGATAGACGTCCCTGGACTATGTGGTCACGTGATAGGCGTCCCTGGACTATGTGGTCACGTGATAGACGTCCCTGGACTATGTGGTCACGTGATAGACTTCCCTAGACTATGGTGTCACGTGATAGACGTCCCTAGACTATGGTGTCACGTGATAGACGTCCCTGGACTATGTGGTCACGTTATAGACTTCCCTGGACTATGTGGTCACGTGATAGACGTCCCTGGACTATGGTGTCACGTGATAGACGTCCCTGGACTATGTGGTCACGTGATAGGCGTTCCTGGACTATGTGGCCACGTGATAGACATCTCTGGACTATGTGGTCACGTGATAGACGTCCCTGGACTATGTGGTCACGTGATAAACGTCCCTGGACTATGTGGTCAAGTGATAAACGTCCTAACATTCTCAAGGTCAACGTCCCAACATTCACGTGGTCAACGTCCCAACATTCACGTGGTTAACGTCCCAACATTATTAAGGTCAACGTCTCAACATTCACGTGGCCAACTACTTAACATTTCAATGGTCAACTACTAAATGCTATGAACAAATCCACAAGGGCCGTGATGAAGGCTCGAACCTACGTCCGGGATGATCCCAGACGTGACTTAGTCGACTGTGCCACAACATGATAAGAGAAGCTGCGGGAGCCTCGTGGGGGCATTAGCACTCCAGGTTGCAATTATTTTACCATGTCGTGGCGCAGAAGACTAAGGCGGGTATGAGATCGTCCCGGTCGTAGGTTCGAACCTTCATCACGGCCCTTGTGGATTTGTTCATTTGATGCATCACACTATTCTGATTTATGTGTGTACGCAATGTTATAATTATCTACGAAGCAATATGCCAACGACCTAACATTCACAAGGTCAACGACCTAACGTTCACACGGTCAACGACCTAACATTCTCACGGTCAACGACCTATCATTCACACGGTCAACGACCTATCATACACACGGTCAACGACTCACCGTTCACACGATCATGATGATAAGAGGGTGCACGGATAAAATAGTAGTGTAATACATAACAGAAGCGTCCAATTTTGATTTTTTCCAGTGGCACCCTCCATTTGCCCCCCTTCAGTGGCACCCTTCAGTGGCACCCTCCAGTGGCACTCTCCAGTGGCACCCTTCAGTGGCACCCTCCAGTGGCACCCCTCCAGTGGCACCCTCCCGTGGCACTCTTCAGTGGCACACTCCAGTGACACCCTTCAGTGACACCCTCTTGTGGCACCCTTCAGTGGCACCCTCCAGTGGCACCCATCAGTGGTACCCTTCAGTGGCCCCCTCCTGTGGCACTCTTTAGAGGCACACTCCAGTGACACCCTCCAGTGACACCCTCCAGTGACACCCTCCAGTGGTACTCTTCAGTGGCACCCTCCAGTGACGCCCCTCAGTGGCACCTCCAGTGGCACCCTCCTGTGGTACCCTCCAGTGGCACCCTTCTGTGGTACCCTCCAGTGGCACCCTTCAGTGATACCCTTCAGTGACACCCTCCTGTGGCACTCTTCAGTGGCACACTCCAGAGACACCCTCCAGTGACACCCTCCAGTGGTACTCTTCAGTGGCACCCTTCAATGGCACCCTCCAGTGACGCCCTTCAGTGGCACTTTTCAGTGGCACTCTCCTGTGGTACCCTCCAGTGGCACCCTCCAGTGGCACCCTCCTGTGGTACCCTCCAGTGGCACCCTCCTGTGGCACCCTCCAGTGGCACCCTCCAGTGGCACCCTCCTGTGGTACCCTCCAGTGGCACCCACCAGTGGCACCCTCCAATGGCACCCACCAGTGGCACCCTCCAGTGGTACCCTCCAGTAGCACCCTCCTGTGGTACCCTCCAGTGGCTCCCTCCAGTGGTACCCTCCTGTGGTGCCCTCCTATGGTACCCTCCTGTGGTACCCTCCAGTGGCACCCTCCAGTAGCACCCTCCAGTGGCACCCTTCAGTGGAATCCTCCTGTGGTACCTACCAGTGGCAGCCTCCAGTGGCACCCTTCAGTGGAATCCTCCTGTGGTTCCCACCAGTGGCACCCTCCAGTGGCACCCCTCACTGGTATCCTCCAGTGGCACCCTCCTTTGGCACCCTCTAGTGGCACCCTTCAGTGGCACCTCTCAGTGGTATCCTCCAGTGGCACCCTCCAGTGGCACCCTCCTGTGGTACCCTCCAGTGGCACCCTTCTGTGGTACCCTCCAGTGGCACCCTTCAGTGATACCCTTCAGTGACACCCTCATGTGGCACTCTTCAGTGGCACACTCCAGAGACACCCTCCAGTGACACCCTCCAGTGGCACCCTCCAGTGGCACCCTCCTGTGGTACCCTCCAGTGGCACCCTCCTGTGGCACCCTCCAGTGGCACCCTCCTGTGGTACCCTCCAGTGGCACCCACCAGTGGCACCCTCCAATGGCACCCACCAGTGGCACCCTCCAGTGGTACCCTCCAGTAGCACCCTCCTGTGGTACCCTCCAGTGGCTCCCTCCAGTGGTACCCTCCTGTGGTACCCTCCTATGGTACCCTCCTGTGGTACCCTCCAGTGGCACCCTCCAGTAGCACCCTCCAGTGGCACCCTTCAGTGGAATCCTCCTGTGGTACCCACCAGTGGCACCCTCCAGTGGCACCCTTCAGTGGAATCCTCCTGTGGTACCCACCAGTGGCACCCTCCAGTGGCACCCCTCACTGGTATCCTCCAGTGGCACCCTCCTTTGGCACCCTCTAGTGGCACCCTTCAGTGGCACCTCTCAGTGGTATCCTCCAGTGGCACCCTCCAGTGGCACCCTCCTGTGGTACCCTCCAGTGGCACCCTTCACTGGCACCCTTCAGTGGTATCCTTCAGTAACACCCTCCGGTGGCACCCTTCAGTGGCACCCTTCAGTGGTATCCTTCAGTGACACCATCCAGTGGCACCTTTGAGAGGCACCCTCCAGTGGTACCATCCAGTGGCACCATTCAGTGGCACCCTTCAGTGGTATCCTTCAGTGACACCCTCCAGTGGCACCCTCCTGTGGTACCCTCCAGTGGTACCATTCAGTGGCACCCTCCAGTGGCACCCTCCTGTGGTACCCTTCATTGGCACCCTCCAGTGGCATCCTCCAGTGGCACCCTTCAGAGGCATCTTTGATTGGCACCTCCAGTGGCACCCTCCAGTGGCACTTTTCAGTGGCACCCTTCAGTGGCACCCTCCAGTGGCACCCTCCAGTGGCACTTTTCAGTGGCACCCTTCAGTGGCACCCTCCAGAGGCATCCTCCAGTGGCATCCTCCACTGGCACCCTTCAGTGGCACCCTCCAGTGGCACCCTCCTGTGGTACTCTTCAGTGGCACCCTCCAGTGACATCCTCCAGTGGCACCCTCCAGTGGCATCCTCCAGAGGCACCCTCCAGTGGTACCCTGCAGTGGCACCCTTCAGTGGCACCCTCCTGTGGTACCCTCCAGTGGCACCCTTCAGTGGCACCCTTCAGTGGTATCCTTCAGTGACTCCCTCCAGTGGCACCCTCGTGTGGTACCCTCCAGTGGTACCCTTCAGTGGCACCCCTCCAGTGGCACCCTCCTGTGGTACCCTTCAGTGGCACCCTCCAGTGGCATCCTCCAGTGGCACCCTTCAGAGGCACCTTTGATTGGCACCTCCAGTGGCACCCTCCAGTGGCACTCTTCAGTGGCACCCTTCAGTGGCACCCTCCAGAGGCATCCTCCAGTGGCATCCTCCCCTGGCACCCTTCAGCGGCACCCTCCTGTGGTACTCTTCAGTGGCACCCTCCAGTGACATCCTCCAGTGGCACCCTCCAGTGGCATCCTCCAGTGGCACCCTCCAGTGACACCCTCCTGTGGTACCCTCCAGTGGCACCCCTCCAGTGGCACCCTCCAATGGAACCCTTTAGTGGCACCCTTCAGTGGCACCATCCAGTGGTACTTTTCAGTGGTACCCTTCAGTGGCACCCTCCAGTGGTACCCTCCAGTGGCACCCTTCAGTGGCACCCTCTAGTGGCACCTTTCCAGTGGCACCCTCCAGTGGCACCCTTCAGTGACATCTTCCAGTGGCACCCTCCAGTGGCACCCCTCAGTGACACCCTTTAGTGGCACCCTTCAGTTACATCCTACAGTGGCACCCTTCACTGGTACCCTCCAGTGGCCCCCATCCAGTGGCCCCCATCCAGTGGCACCCTCCAGTGGCCCCCATCCAGTGGCACCCTCCAGTGGCCCCCATCCAGTGGCACCCTCCAGTGGCCCCCATCCAGTGGCACCCTCCAGTGGCCCCCATCCAGTGGCACCCTCCAGTGGCCCCCATCCAGTGGCACCCTCCAGTGGCCCCCATCCAGTGGCACCCTCCAGTGGCCCCCATCCAGTGGCACCCTCCAGTGGCTCCCATCCAGTGGCACCCTCCAGTGGCCCCCATCCAGTGGTCCCCATCCAGTGGCCCCCATCCAGTGGCACCCTCCAGTGGCTCCCATCCAGTGGCACCCTCCAGTGGCCCCCATCCAGTGGCACCCTCCAGTTCTACCTATTTTCAATGAAGGTCCACGATGTCACCTTTTGGGTTACTATTTCTTTCTGTGAAGGTTGGCGACCACATGCTTCTGGGCCACTTGTTATTCCAGTGACTTGGGTGGCTGCACGCATCCATCTCCTTATATGTTTTGGATCACTTAGGAATTACGTCTGATCTTTTTTGGGGGAGTTACTTAGTGGCTGCACACATCAGACTCCTAATATTTTCCAATGACTTGGAGACTACAAGCTTCTGTCTCCTAATACTTTTCTATAAACATTTCTATAAACCATTCAGGCAAACTTCAGATATAAGTGCTGATAGTAACACAAGGGGTGACCAAACTAAATCTTGTTTTAGCTTCATACAAAAAAATATCCCAGCTTCACTGTCATGTATCCATGCACTTATGTGGGCATTTAGCACATATTTCAGTAAATGCTTTTTTTGTATTATTAGATTAAAATAATTGTAACCTACCTTCTTAACAATATCTACAGAGAGTTCTACTTTCTAAAACATAAGATACTTATGACTGAAAAAGTCAGTAGGAGCCATCAGGAGGACTCGAACCTGCACACTGGGTACTCCTAAAGTGGTCTAAGGTGGATGCTTGTAAGTACCCAGTTTTCTGGTTCAAATCCTCCTCATGGATCCTACTGATTTTCTAATTGATGTGACATTTTATAATTTTTTCGACACGCTAATGTGATTTCCTTGTGCATATATTTTACTATTAAAATTCTCTAATAATCAGATTCCATGCATAAAATATTTGGAATTTAACCATTTGTTTGTTATTACTAAGACTTCAGTATACAAAATTGTATCATTATCTGAATCCTAAATTGATTACTTGTAATCTTTTTTAAATTGTCTTGTAAACTGTAAAAATCCTCAAACTTTTAATTTGTGATTCTGCCCAGAAATATTAGTTATTAATTTTTTTTTCCATTATCCATGTGTTATTCTATTTTAAATTTAAAGTACATTAGTTTCTAATCTTCATCCAACTTAAGAGACGTTAACTGGACAAACAAGTTCACTGTGGTTTGTGTGTGACCTCACACACACACACTGAGCTGCTGTCCTGGATTCCTGGGTCCAGTCCTCTCATCCTTCTTAACCTCCTGACCATGTCACCTCTACTCCCGACTGGCGATGTACTTGCGGTAATGTCTTCTACAGAAATATGGTCATGTGTCCTTTCTGTAATCCTACTGTTCTGGGAACTGGAGAGGTAATGTGGATGTTATGATGTTTGTGAATGATGATGTTTTCGCTATATATGACGAAGATTTCAAGAACGTAGATAGGTATTTAGAGGGTCTCAATAGCCATGAGCATTCCGTGCAGTTTACTATCGAAAAAGAAGTTATTAAAGAAGTACACATTTTGGATTGCATGGTAGGTAGAAACAAAGATCAGTTTACGTACCGAACGTACAGGAAAAAGACACATACAAACTCATATATACATTTTTTCTCATATTCTAATTCAGCTAAGCAAAGTCTTTGTCTAAATCCGGCCTTTATCTAAGAGCTTATAGGATTTGTCATCCGTCTTACTTAGAAGCTGAACTTAAATACTTATGTAAAGTTTTTTTTTCATTTAGGTTATCCCTCGTGGTTCATTGAAAAACCGCACAGTAAAGCTAAATCGTCCTTTACACTTAAATTGAAAGACGCCCTTGGAATCCTGATTAGAAAATAATTTTGAAATTGCCTTATAACCTTCCAAGTAAATTGCCCAGTAATGTAACAGATACAAAACATAAAATCGTTTTAAATTACCCAAATACAATTAGGGAAAGGAGAAGGTAGGAGAAGAAAATATCAAAGTGTTCAGTGAGGATCCACAAGGTCTTCTCTGAGTACTCTTTATTTTCTTCTCCGAGGCTATGGGTCCCTACACTTGCACCAGAGGTGGTACCCCCTCCCTATTAGGGAAAGGATTAGTAAGAATAGAGTAGAAGAGGATAGTAATCCAGGAGACGTGTTATATATTACCTTGTAGAGATTGTAATGACGTCTGTGTGGGGGGAAACAGGACGAAAACTGGAGATCAGAAATGAGGAACATAAGAAAGCATGTAGAATTAAGGCTGGTAACAGTGCTGTAGTAAACCATAGTTGGGAAAAGGATCACAATGTTGATTTTAAGATATGCAAAATATTCTATAATGTAATAACATTAGAACTAGAAGGGTAGTGGAAGGGGTTCTAATAAATACTCTGAATACTTTCACTAGCAACAAAAGCTTTACTTCTGCAGATTGCTTTACTAGGAAAATTATTCTGAATGAATTAAAATTAATCTCAATAAATGGATGACTGACAGCACTCCCATTAACCACGTTCCTTGGGGTATGGAGAGGGTTACGAGTGACAGCATCCAGATGAACACCTCTATTAATAATAACTCCAGTTCCATGAATAGCAGGATTATAGAAAGGACACATGACCATATTTCCGTAGAAGACATTACCCCAGGTACATCGGCAGTCGGTAATAGTGGTAACCTGGTCAAGAGGACATGAAGGAGAAAAGGATTGGTCCCAGCATAACAGCCTCATTAGACGTTGAGATGTAAGTCTTATCCTAATCACCCACTCAGATCTTGACAAAGCCCTCAGGAGAGTGCAAAAGTCTTGGTGTAAATTCCTTTCATAAATTACACAAATTCACAAGTGTGGGTTTCTATATTATGTTTATTTGTTATATTTTATCATGGATGTGTATAATTTACTCATATATCTGCTAATTTTTATTCACATTATGTATCTGCTCAATAATATTAGTCTATCTGTTTGTTGTTCTCATATTTTTCTTTGTAACATTTCCATATTATTAATTACATCTAAATTTTAAGTACATTGTAACCAACTTCATTTATGTGAATACTAATATTATAGATTAGTATACAATTTCCCAGACGTTTAGTTACACCTTGCCTCATATGGTATATAACTTTACTCATCCTTAACTGGTCATCTCCACCCTGGCTACATGCAAACTGACGTTGACCCTAAACTAAGTCTACTATCACACATTTTTAATAACCAGAACATTCATAATCATTACTGAAGTTACTACACAGTCAACCATGCAAAAAACAAACATCAAAGTAACACTAGCCTATCAGTTTATAACCAAAATGTTTGATAAGTTAACAAACATTTTGATGACATAAATCTGCTACTAGAAGTTCAACATAATAACCTCTTGTTTATTATCTTAATGGAAACATGTAACAATTCGAGAAGTCACCATTATAACGATGATGAAATGTCATCACTGTAACCTTTGCCACAAACACAGCTGCTATCTTTGTAACATTTATGGCAATTAAGTACTGCTGTTATTATACAACTATGGTAACAATCACTTTAATGGTTGCTATAACTTGTAACCCTTTAGGCTGTAATAATTGCATTGATATAATCCAAAGAACTGGAAGAGTTCGCCCCACACAGCAGAAAATGTCCATACTGGTATGAGGGGAAGAAATGATAAAGATGTTAAAAATATCTTTACAATTCTTACAGACCAGATGGAAGATAAGGTTACTCATAAAACAAATAATGGCGCCACCATTCCTCCTGGAAATTTAATAATTAGGCTAATTGACTAAGGAGGAAACCAGTCAACTAATACCGAGTGCTAGGGAACTTTGATCTTTTAATTCTTACTGGAGGAATGGAATTCCTTCTGCATTTACTTCAGTAAATTACATTTACTTTCAGTAAATTAATAAATTATAAATATATACTCATAAAAATACTTGTAAGTTCACAGGTAATGTCCAAAATAATTCAAGATTTTGACTCAGAAATAATTAAGGGAAAATATATAACATACAAAGAAGAATAATTAACAGTAACTTTATTTAATAATGAAAATTAATTAACCCTAAACTAGTGACATCCTATTCTTCAGAGTCACGGTACTGAACTACAAATTGTACTGGGAACTAAAGCATACAAATACCTTTATCATTGCTTCTGCACATGCGATGTTGTAGCCTGGTAGATCAACATCCCCCCTACCCCCACCCCACCAGCACTAATTCAATTCACAATAAAATCTTTTTGTCTCATATGCTTCAAGGAAGTTGAGGCTACACCCACTAAGGCTCATCCTGCCGTAGAAACTCTGCTCTTCTCTAGACCTATATCCAATCAGCTAAAACCAGGCCTAAGGTCCTGGCAGCCAATGACAAGTCATGCCTGGCCCTTATTCAATGAGCAGCTATACAACTCCAAGAAGACAGGGTTTTCTCACTGGAACTACTGACATAATATACCTTATTATATAATATACCCACCCGATGACTGTGACAGGAACATGTGCCCAGACCCGAGGATTGTGAGTGGAACATGTGCCTGGACCCAAGGACTGTGAGGGGAACATGTGCCTGGACCCGAGGACTTTGAGGGAAACATGTGCCTGGACCCGAGGACTGTGAGTGGAACATGTGCCCGGACCCGAAGACTGTGAGGGGAGCATGTGCCCGGACCCAAGGACTGTGAAGGGAACATGTGTCCGGACCCGAGGACGGTGACGGGGACATGTGCCTGGATCATGACATTTGAGACAACAGCAGAAACTTCACCCTCGGCCGTCCAGAGGAGGAGAAAAGCAAGAAAGGAAGAGAGGGGAGAATGGAGGAAGAAAAGATGGGAAGTGGAATGAGAGAAGGAGAGAGAGGATGATAATGAAGAAGGGGGAGACTGAAATGAAGGAAAGGATATATATATATATATATATATATATATATATATATATATTGTGACGGTGTTCCCCCCTTATATTTCTCCCACGCCTGCTGTAAGAGTCATGTCCACTTTACCCGAGCGTTCTCTACGTCGCAGGCATCAGTTTGATATATGTGGGAGAGTGTAGTGTTCTCGAGGTGGCGAGAAATTTGTAAAAGAAGAGTATTTTGGGCTGTGGTATAGGCCCTTTAGGAAGCCAATATGGCGCTGGCTCCTCTGTTTTGCCTCCAAAACTGTGTGACGTCAGTGACACCAGATTGGTCGCCGACAGCGACGTGGCACAGGGAGCCAATGAAAACCTCCCATGGCGAATATGACGTCACGAAGGAAGGGGGTCCGGTCAGTGCGCGACTCTGGCGCCATCAGTCTAAGACAGCACGTCAAGGAGGTCAGACGTGCGCTGGGGGGTCCTGTCAGTTGGACAGTTTACCCCGTCTCCGGAGGATTTACGCATCACCCGTGGTCTGCCAACACCTGTGGGGTCTTCCTTCGTTCATGTGTTGGACCAGAGAAGGAATTGACAGAATATTGAGCATCAAGTGCTCCAGGGACAGGTGTTGTGCAAGAGTGGAGTCTAGGCAGCGACGTATGCGACAGCTGATAGCTTCACAGTGATGACATAGTGGCTGGGCCAATCCTTCGTGAGGGAATCAGTCTGACACGACACGTCAAGGTGGACGGATGTGTGAAAGTTGATCCTGTCAATCTGACAGTAATACGCCACTCCCGTGGATTTTATGCATCACCCGTAGTCTGCCAGTACGCCGGGAGGTCTTCCTTCATTCCATGTGCGGACCGAAGAGGGAATTGACGGAATATTGAGCATCAAGTGCTCCAGGGTCGGGTGCTGTGCAGGTGAAGTCTAGGCAGTATCGTCTGGGACGTCTGATAGCTTCACAGTGACGACGTAGCGGCTGGGCCAATCCACTGGGAAGCAGTGAAAGAAGACACTAATTGGGAATCCGAACGACTACAGCCGAGACGTAGGTAGGCAGCCGTAGTTGGGAGGAGAAGTTGACGGCCGGGAGACCGACTCCAACACTACAAGACGTGGAGGAGGGGCACGGACCCGCGGAGGACAGAACACGGAGACGACGTGTTTATTTTGGGACGTTGATTGGGTTCCTGGAGGACACGACAGGGTGTGTGTGGGGGCGTTCCCTACACGAGGCGGAAGCCTGGACCAGGAGCTACAACTCTACTCTCACCGGAGGATAGGTGGAAGTAGGTGATTCTAGTTTCCCTCCCAATTCCCCTTTAGTCAGCTATATTATTTAACCAGAGTATTTTGTATGTCACAGTAAGGCATCAGTGTGCAGAATGGGGCTACATAGAGCACTCACGGTATATATTATTATTATTGGTGTGTGCAGGCACCCGGAATAATTGATGAATTTACTGTGTTGATAATGTCTTTCATGAGACTTTAATATGATAATTCAGTGAGAGAATATATATATATATATATATATATATATATATATATATATATATATTATATAAGTGTACCAGTATTTGGTGTTAGGCTATGTGCCCAGTAACTATATTATTACCATTATTGATATCTATGATTTATCTATATATATATATATATGTCTATACTTGTGTATTGAATAACCATTCATGTGTGCAGTGATCAATTGAATATTCGCCCACGAAAGGAATTACTGAGAACTCCAGTAATATATACTTGCATGCGTTATCATTAAATGAGGGGCAGTGTGTTATACCATGATAGTGAATTATTGTGTTCATTAATATAGAAATGTTTGATTGAGCTCAAGATCAGTGCAGCGAAGTAATTACGTTCTATTACTATTGTCACAGATATTGTGTGTTTGAACATTTAGTGATCCTTGAGAATTTAAAGAAACGGGCATATTTCGCCAACAAACAAGTACAGTGAGAGATCACGCAGTGAGGGGGGAGTCGCCCAGCTGATTTTGACATTGACGTGAGGTGGAGCATTGCCAGCTTGGCGAGTTCATGATTATTTGTGAGAACGAGCGACTTTCGCATGAAATAGCTGTTTGTTTATTGATATAATTGTGTGATGTCTTGAGTTTTAAGTAAAACACAAAATACCTTGCCGTTTGTATCATCCCCTCCATATTTTTGTGGCTATATAATACATGAAAGGAAATAGAGTGATAGAAATAAATACCTGCCTGATATCAGATCTATTGAGTGTGTTTTTGCTGCTGTTACCACAATTCAACAAAACCACTGACGTGTTACTGGACACGGGAAACACCAGTTGGCGACCTTGTGGTTAGTAGTAGAGCCCTTGCCGGGGCGGGCACACAGCAGTTAAGAGAACAAGCTGTGTTGTCACTCATTCTCGATCAGAGGCCGGTTGGGATTGACTGGGATACTCTCCTGGCGTACAGTGGCGCCGCGAGGATAGAGTGAAGATCCGCAGGGCTACGGTGAGTGACCTTGGGTATACTGTTACTCGCCCCTCTTACGGTGAACCCCGACAATATATATATATATACATATATATATATATATATATATATATATATATATATATATTTTTTTTTTTTTAAACCTAGAAGGGGTACCACCTCTGGTGCAAGTGTAGGGACCCATAGCCTCGGAGAAGAAAATAAAGAGTACTCAGAGAAGACCTTGTGGATCCTCACTGAACACTTTGATATTTTCTTCTCCTACCACCCCTATTCTTTTGGTATGTGTGTATATTTATCTAACTTTATTTGAAAATATATATATATATTAATAAATATATATATATAAATAATATATATAAATATTATATATATATATATATATATATATATATATATATATATATATATATATATATATATATACATATATATATATATATTTATTTATTTATTTATTTATTTATTTATTTATTTATTTATATATATACAAGAAGGTACATTGGGTTTGTGAGAATACATTGGATAGTACAGTATTTACATTCTTGTAAAGCAACTAGTACGCACAGCGTTTCGGGCAGGTCCTTAATCTAGCAGATAATTTTAAGTTGGTAATTTCAATCAGAATTGATAAATGATAAAGATACATTACAAGAGAAAAATGAGATGAGAGAGATAAGTAGGTATATTAAAGCACATTGTTATATTAAAGCTCTGATTGATTACATTGACAGCTTGATTAGTAATTTAAATAAGGTTAATAGACACCATACAGCAGATTGACAGCACTTATACGACAGCAATGATCACAATGGTAAAGATGTTCAGATTGGGTGCATAATGATTGGGAGACTGGGTAGCAAAAGATACAGGTAAACAAGATTTATAAACACCATACAACAGATTGGCAGCACATATAAGAAAACAGCAATGATCACAAAGGTAAAGATGTTCAAATTGGGAACATAAAGGTTGGGAGATTGGGTAGCAATTGATACAGTGCAATTTTAAGGCAAAAAGTGAAAAACTATGAAGATGAAATTAGGTACTTTTTAGTATTGATTTTGAATGATGTAAAAGTTGGACAGCTTTTCAATTCAGTAGGGAGTGAGTTCCATAAACTGGGTCCCTTTATTTGCATAGAGTGTTTACACAGATTAAGTTTAACTCTGGGGATATCAAAGAGATATTTATTTCTGGTGTGGTGATAATGGGTCCTATTACATCTGTCCAAGAAGAGTTTCAGACAAGGATTTGCATTTAAGAACAGGGTTTTGTAAATGTAGTTGGCACAAGAGAATTTGTGGAGTGAGATTATGTTTAGCATGTTTAGGGAGTTAAACAAGGCCAACAAATCCGGACTCCACCTGCAAAAGATCATTGGGGAATATAAACCTGGATATGCGTATGGAAATGTCAAGACACACAAGCCTGGAAACCCACTTCGGCCAATCATTAGCCAGATACCCACACCCACGTACAGACTGGCGAAGCGACTCAACGGCCTGCTGACTCCTTATGTTCCTTGCGCCTTCAGCCTGAAGTCTCCAAAGGAATTTGTTGACTTACTGCGGGGCACACGGGCCACAGGGATAAGAGCCTCGTTGGACGTAGAATCGCTGTTTACCAACGTACCTGTGGACGAGACAATCGGAATGATAGCCGACAGAGTGTATCGTGATCCAGCCTGTACTCCTCTTGACATACCAGAAAATATTCTGAGGAAACTACTCCAAGCTTGTACTAAAGAGGCACCCTTCTTGAGCCCGGATGGGCACATGTATAAGCAAGTAGATGGGGTCGCCATGGGTTCTCCCCTAGGTGTCCTGTTTGCAAACTTCTACATGGGTACCATCGAGCAAAAAGTCTTAGTCGACATGAACTTGAAACCGGCCATATACTGCAGGTATGTTGACGACATTTTTACACAGGTACCTGATGTCAGACATCTGCAGGAGCTGAAGGAGGCATTTGAGCAGAGTTCCGTGCTGCGTTTCACTTACGAGATGGAAAAGGATGGGAAGCTGCCCTTTCTAGATGTAACAGTCATGGAAAAGGGCGGAGGTTTCCACACTGCAGTCTACACTAAGGAAACAAACATAGGAATGTGCCTAAATGCCAACAGCGACTGCCCAGACAGGTACAAGAGGAGTGTTGTTAACGCATATGTCGACCGTGCTCTCAGCCACAGCTCAGAATGGAAGCAAGTCGACGAAGAACTCTGTAGGGTAAGGCAGGTCCTAGTCAATAACGGCTTCTCCAATGGTTTCGTCGAAGACATCATAAGCAGGAAAGTGAAAAGCCATGCAACCTCTGAAGAGACAACTAACACAACACCTATACCCCCTATTAGACTATTTTACAGGAACTTCTTTTCCACAGCTCATAAAACGGAGGAAAGGGTCCTGAAAGATATTGTTAATAGAAACGTTATCCCTACAGACAAAAATCAGAGGATACAACTGACGATTTACTATAAAACCAGAAAAACGGCCAGCCTACTCATGAGAAACTCTCCAGACACAAAACAGAACGCTTTAAAAGAGACTAACGTCGTCTAAGCCTTCAAATGCCCTCTTGGGGACTGTAAGCTCCAAAAAACCCAGTATATAGGCAAGACAACAACATCTCTTTCTAGGCGTTTAACGATGCATAAGCAACAGGGCTCCATTAAGGAACATATAATCTCTTCCCACAACCAAACCATCGCCAGAGAAATCCTAGTAAACAACACAGAAATCATCGATAGATACAGCGATAGCAGGCGGCTTGACGTTTGCGAGGCACTACACATCAAGAAGTCAACACCAGCAATCAACAGCCAATTATTTTTTTTTTTTTTTTTTGAGATATATACAAGAGTTGTTACATTCTTGTACAGCCACTAGTACGCGTAGCGTTTCGGGCAAGTCCTTAATCCTATGGTCCCTGGAATACGATCCCCTGCCGCGAAGAATCGTTTTTTCATCCAAGTACATATTTTACTGTTGCGTTAAACAGAGGCTACAGTTAAGGAATTGCGCCCAGTAAATCCTCCCCGGCCAGGATACGAACCCATGACATAGCGCTCGCGGAACGCCAGGCGAGTGTCTTACCACTACACCACGGAGACTGCATTATTGCACAACTATATTCTACCCACCTCAAGACTTCGCTCCAATATAGAAGCATCAAGAAATATGGACCAATAGGCTTTCTACAAACACTTCTATTCAATATCCATTGTTTCGTGTTCTGTCTTGTGTTGATGAAATTAATACCCAATTAATACTCTTGTTCTGTCTTGTGTTGATGAAATTAATACCCTATTAATACCACATTTTGTTCTGTCTTGTGTTAATGCCACATCACCCCTTCCACCTCACTCAAATGTAGATATAAAATCGGAGATGCATAAGTTCTATTCAGTTGTGTATTTGTGAACTAAAGTCTTTGAAAATGTAATAAGTTTTACGAAACGCGCTCGTGTCGCGTCAGACTAGAAATAAAAATGAATTTTGGAGAATTGATTTTTGATTTACCTCCAACAGTGAAGCGAAATGTACGAAAGATTGAGAAAATTCGTGTTAGAATTATTAATCTTACTTTTTCGGTCATATTTAATAATATATATATATATATATATATATATTATTAAATATATTATTAAATATATATATATATATATATATATATATATATATATATATATATATATATATATATATATATATATATATATATATATATATATATATTATTAAATATGACCGAAAAACTAAGATTAATAATTCTAACACGAATTTTCTCAATGTTTCTTATATTTTTCTTCACTGTTGATGGTAACTGGAAAATCAATTCTCCAAGATTCATTTTTATTTCTAGTCTGACGCGACACTTGAGCGCGTTTCGAAAAACTTATTACAGTTTCAAAGACTTTAGTTTACACACACACAACTATAACTGAACAGAGCTTAAACATCTTCGATTTTATACCTGCATTTGGGTGAGGTGATATGTTACAACAGTTTTGGATGAGGTGAAAACAAACTTTCAACACAAGACAGAACACGAAACAATGGGTATAATATTTTATAAGTTAAAGGGAAGAATGGAAGTAATTGCAGAGGGCCTATTGGCCCATATTTCTTGATGCTTCTATATTGGAGCGGAGTCTTGAAGTGGGTAGAATATAGTTGTGCATTAATTGCCTGTTGATTGCTGGTGTTGACTTCTTAATGTGTAGTGATTCGCAGATATCTAGCCACCTGCTATCGCTGTATCTATCGATGATTTCCGTGTTTTTGGTTAAGACTTCTCTGGTGATGGTCTGGTTGTGGGAAGAGATTATATGTTCCTTAATGGAGCCCTGTTGCTTATGCATCGTTAATCGCCTGGAAAGAGATGTTGTTGTCTTGCCTATCTACTGAGTTCTTTGAGGCTTATGGTCCCCAAGTGGGCATTTGAAGGCATAGACGACATTGGTCTCTTTTAAAGCGTTCTGCTTTGTGTCTGGAGAGTTTCTCGTGAGTAGGTTGGCCGTTTTCTTGGTTTTATAGTAGATCGTCAATTGTATCTTCTGATTTTTGTCTGTAGGGATAACGTTTCTATAAACAATATCTTTCAGGACCCTTTCCTCCGTTTTATGAGCTGTGGAAAAGAAGTTCCTGTAAAATAGTCTAATAGGGGGTATAGGTGTTGTGTTAGTTGTCTCTTCAGAGGTTGCATGGCGTTTTACCTTCCTTCTTATGATGTCTTCCATGAAACCATTGGAGAAGTCTTTGTTGACTTGGACCTGCCTTACCCTACGGAGTTCTTCATCGACTTGCTTCCATCCTGAGCAGTGGCTGAGAGCACGGACGACATAAGCCTTAAGCGCTCTCAGCAAAATGACTGCATGTAACAGTACATTATCCGCCCAACGTTCCGTCTCCCAGGAAGAACAAGACCAACAAAAGCTGCTAGACTCTGTTATTGTGTCGTCCCAAGATATACCTGTGGAACGTGAAGGTGAAAAGTGTGTTGAAATAGCTCAGGCTCTCATAAAAAACGAATTGCAGGTCATTCTAAACAAAACTGACATTATTACTGCCTACAGAGTAGGCAAAAAGAATCCATGAGGTCAAAACCAGCGGAAAATTCGCCTGAAGCTGACTTCCCAGTCCATGAAATTCCATCTTGTCCGGACAGCTGCATCCCAACGGAAGGGATTATACATCACCGAGTGCTTGACTAGGAACAGACAGCAACTCCTCTACCGCCTGCGTCAAATCCGTCATCAAAACCCAGATGCGATTCATCAGTGCTTCGTTAGAGATGGATTGATAAAGGTGAGAAAGACCGCAGAGGGCAAAATGTTTACAATTGCTAATGAAGAGAACCTCAACACTTTCCTCTCCCAATGTGGTTTGTCTCACCATATTATCACTCTCAATGAATAACTTTATTAACCCCCTTGTCAACTAGTGGGGCTAGGTATCCTAAGTCTCCTTGTTTCATTTTTTTTTAATTTTTTTTTTAATTAAGTTTCACTTAATTTTTAACTTACTCTACACTAGTCATTTACTGAACTTAATTAATTGAGTGCATTAATATTTCTTCAGGTCTTATTAATTATACAGTCATAACTGAACTATTTATAGTTAATAATCATTAGCTTAAATTTGCCTATGTTTATTATTCAACTTTTTCTTTGATTTCATTTATTACCTAGGTTGCCTAGCTTCGCCATACTCCCTTACTCCATTGTACCCCTGGCTTTGCCTGTATTTCAAATTGCAAATTGTTACTTACAGTGTACCTGAGAGGACTTGTAAGCAATCTACCTCATTTTTTCTTTTTTTTGCTCAATTTGTTTTTGTATTGTATAGTCTAGTTTATATCTTTGTTTTGTATTTCTATATCTTTTGTTTGGTATAGTCCATGTTTATATGTTTTTTCTTTGATTTCATTTATTACCTAGGTTGCCAAGCCTCGCCATACTCCCTTACTCCATTGTACCCCTGTAAGCCCCTTGTAAGCTACCTCATTTTTTTCTTTTGTTGTTCATTTTGTGTTTGTTTTGTATAGTATTGTTTATATATTTTTCCCCCTTTTATAGATTAATTCTACTTTGTAATTTGCCTTTCTTGCATTGTTTTCCTGCATCCAGCTTTTTTATGCAGACAAGTATAGACCCAGAACTAAACCTCTTATCCACTATCTTTGACAATCATCACTTTAATGATCTAAATTGCAGATATTTTGCAGCACATGATGTAAACAATGTATTAACTCATAATCACAATATCTTTGTAATCAACTTGAACGTTAGATCCCTAGGTAAACAATTCGATGATGTTAGTGCCTTGATTGAAACTATTGACAACAAATTCTCTTTTATTATACTTACTGAAACATGGTTGAAAGAGGATACTACTCAACTCTTTAACATGCCTAACTACTCGGCAATTCACAACTGTCGTCAACTTCAGAGAGGTGGTGGCACTGCTCTTTACTACCACCAAGAACTAACATGCTTAAAAGAAATTAGAACTAGAGACTGCTGTGGGGAGTATATCTTCGCCAGCTTCAGAGTCAAGGGTGCCGAGTCTGTCCTGTCTGTGGGTGCAGTCTATAGAATTCCTAACACTGATGTGTCCGAATTCAACTCAAACCTTAGAAATCTAATACTCGATAACAGACTGAACGAAGACCATCTAATTATCGCAGGGGACTTTAATATTGACCTCTGCGAGCCTAAACACCCTACTGCTGTTAGCTTCCTCAACTGTATGAATTCCTGCTTCCTCATACCCTTAATCACTAGACCTACTAGAATCACTGATAGTACTGCCACAACTCTAGATCACATCTGGACAAACATAACCTCTCCGCTTACTTCAGGTATAATCACCGATAGCACTACAGACCATTACCCCACATTTCTTTAAACTAACATTAGCAAACCACCTCTAGAGTCAAGGGAGTTAAGTTTTAGGCTGCACAATGAAACTGCTATAGACAATTTTATAACTGCTGCTGATAATGTCAACTGGGAGTCCGAGTTAGGTAACATAGGGGACATCAACCTAGCAGTGCAATCTTTTCTTCAAAAAACTCTTAGCCTTTATAACACCCACTGTCCTATGCTTACAAAACAAGTCACAACCAAAAGGCTTAACAATCCCTGGCTTACAAAGGGAATACTTAAATCCATTAATAAAAAACATGACCTTGAGAAGAAGTATAGGTTAGGAATTGTCTCCAAAGAATTCTCAAAGAATTACTCGTTATTGCTATCTAAGTTAATTAGACGAGCCAAAACTAAATACTACGAAGATAAATTTACCCAAATAAAGAGCAACATTAAAAAAACTTGGAGCACAATTTCACAAATATTGGGATCAAAGAAGACTTCAATAACAAACCAACACTCCTGTCCAATAACGATGGTCAGCTTTCAGCCTCAGATTCTGCTATTGAGTTCAATAGGTTCTTCTCTTCCATTGGGTCATCCCTTGCAAATGATATTCCATCTTCCAGTACTGACGTTAAAGACTATCTTACAGGTAACTATCCACAGTCTCTGTACCTAAAGCCTATTAATTCCACTGACGTCAATGAGATAATCCTTTCCCTAAAAACCAAGTCTGGTGCCCTTGAGGAGATACCTACTTTAATTTACAAAAAAACCTCCAGATCTTTAGCCCCTGCTATTGCATTGCTCTTCAACAAATCACTTGAACTCCAAACCTTTCCAGATATTCGAAAAAAAAAGCGAGAGTAACGCCTGTCCACAAATGTGGTGATCTCACAGATGTTAACAACTACAGACCTATACCAATCCTGCCAAACTTATCAAAAATTTTTGAAAAACTAATCTACAAGCAGCTTTACTCTTATCTAGCCAAACACAATATACTTAGCCCTTGCCAATATGGCTTCAGACCCCAAAAAAGCACTAACGATGCACTTATTAGTATGCTTAACTCGATTCATACAGCTCTTGATAAAAATGAGTTCCCTGTTGGGTTATTTGTGGACCTGCGTAAGGCTTTTGACACTGTCAACCACCAAAACCTTCTTCTTAAATTACATCATTATGGAGTCCCTGCAATACCTCAAATCCTACCTTACTGACAGGCTCCAGTATGTTTCTCTGAATAATTCAATTTCTCCCACCCTACCCATCAACATTGGTGTTCCTCAGGGCAGCATACTTGGCCCTCTCCTTTTTCTCATCTACATAAATGACCTTCCAAATGCCTCCCAACACCTCAAACCAATTCTATTTGCTGACGACACAACCTTCATTTACTCCAGTCCTGACCCCCTTGCTCTAAATGCCACAGTAAATACTGAGCTAAATAAAGTCCATCTTTGGCTAACTGCCAACAAACTCACCCTTAACATTGACAAAACTTTCTATATTCTGTTTGGCAATAAATCCTCTAATCAAATAAATCTCAAAATAAACAATACCCAAATTTGTAACAAATTAGATGGCAAATTCCTAGGCATTCTCATTGACCACAAGCTGAATTTCCAGGGACACATTCTAAATATGTCAAAAAAAGTTTCAAAAACTGTTGGCGTTCTTTCTAAAATCAGATATTATGTACCCCGCCCTGCCCTGGTGACTCTCTATTACTCCCTCATCTATCCATATCTCAACTATGGTATTTGTGCTTGGGGTTCTACTACCCAAAATCATTTACGTCCTCTAATTACTCAACACAAAGCTGCTATTAGGACAATATCCAACTCTGGCCCCAGACATCACTCGGTACCCCTACTCAAATCTCTGAATATGTTAGACATTAAGTCACTGCACATTCTCTCATGTGTATTATACATATATAAAACGCTAAACTGTAATGCCAATCCTGACCTCAAAAGCTTCATAGAAGGTTGTAACAGAACCCATGAACACCACACCAGAAATAAATACAGTTTTGATATTCCTAGAGTACGACTTAATCAAACTAGAAATGCTCTACAAATCAAGGGACCCAGATTGTGGAATGACCTTCCCAACCATGTTAAAGACTGTACCTCTCTCAACCAGTTTAAGATAAAAACGAAGCTATACCTAATAAATTCCCTGTAACCTACCTTACCCCTCTATTGTCAAGCAATGTCTGTTTTTTTTAAAGAGCGCTGTTTGTCGACAGAATTGTATTTGTGCTACTTTTTCAGCTATGTTTTCATTCCATGTTTTCATTTTATTCTTTATGCTCAATTAGTATTAAGCTTTAGTCATTTAAGTTTTTCGTGCCCGAAACGCTTTGCATAATAGTGGCTTTAGGCATTGTATGTACTAGCCCTATCTATAAATCCATCACTCTTTGTAAAATCTCTTGTATGTATGTACCTTACCTAAATAAACATTTGATTTGATTTGATATTTGAATGACACTCCTCTTGTACCTGTCTGGGCAGTCACTGTTGGCATTGAGGCACATTCCTATGTTTGTTTCCTTAGTGTAGACTGCAGTGTGGAAACCTCCGCTCCTTTCCATGACTGTTATATCTAGAAAGGGCAGCTTCCCATCCTTCTCCATCTCGTAAGTGAAACGCAACACAGAATTCCGCTCAAATGCCTCCTTCAGCTCCTGCAGATGTCTGACATCAGGTACCTGTGTAAAAATGTCATCAACATACCTGCAGTATATGGCCGGTTTCAAGTTCATGTCGACTAAGACCTTTTGTTCGATGGTACCCATGTAGAAGTTTGCAAACAGGACACCTAGGGGAGAACCCATGGCGACCCCATCTGCTTGCTTATACATGTGCCCATCCGGGCTCAAGAAGGGTGCCTCTTTAGTACAAGCTTGGAGTAGTTTCCTTAGAATGTTTTTTGGTATGTCAAGAGGAGTACAAGCCGGATCACGATACACTCTGTCTGCTATCATCCCGATTGTTTCATCCACAGGTACGTTGGTAAACAGTGATTCTACGTCCAACGAGGCTCTTATCCCTGTGGCCTGTGTTCCCTGCAGTAAGTCAACAAATTTCTCTGGAGACTTCAGGCTGAAGGCGCAAGGGACATAAAGAGTCAGCAAGCCATTGAGTCGCTTCGCCAGTCAGTACGTGGGTGTGGGTATCTGGCTGATGATTGGCTGAAGTGGGTTTCCAGGCTTATGTGTCTTGACATTTCCTTAAGTGTATCCAGGCTTATATTCCCCAATAATCTTTGGCAGGTGTAGTCCGGATTTCTTGGCGTTCACAGTTTCGGTCAATTTGTTGACCTTTGCTTTCAATTCAATCATGTAGACCGTGCTCTCAGCCACAACTCAGAATGGAAGCAAGTCGATGAAGAACTCTATAGGGTAAGGCAGGTCCTAGCCAACAATGGCTTCTCCAATGGTTTCGTCGAAGACATCATAAGAAGGAAGGTGAAACGCCATGCAACCTCTGAAGAGACAACTAACACAACACCTGTACCCCGTATTAGACTATTTTACAGGAACTTCTTTTCCACAGCTCATAAAACGGAGGAAAGGGTCCTGAAAGATATTGTTAATAGAAACGTTATTCCTACAGACAAAAATCAGAAGATACAGTTGACTATTTACTATAAAACCAAGAAAACTGCCAACCTACTCATGAGAAACTCTCCAGACACAAAGAAGAATGCTTTGAAAGAGACCAATGTCGTCTATGCCTTCACATGCCCACTTGGGGACTGTAAGCCTCAAAGAACTCAGTATATAGGCAAGACAACAACATCTCTTTCCAGGCGATTAACGATGCATAAGCAACAGGCTCCATTAAGGAACATATAATCTCTTCCCACAACCAGACCATCACCAGAGAAGTCTTAACAAAAAACACGGAAATCATCGACAGATACAGCGATAGCAGGCGGCTTGATATCTGCGAGGCACAACACATTAAGAAGTCAACACCAGCAATCAACAGCCAATTAATGCCAAGCTATATTCTACCCACCTGAAGACTCAGTTCATCCTTAAACTCTCTTGGCACCTTAAGAGAGTGATTTGGTCCTCAGAGAGGTTGATCACAGTCTGTTCCCAGCCTCTGGGCAAAGCAGACGTGAGGGGGGTCAGGCGCTCCTCTTCATTGCAGCCAGGCCGCACCTTCAGACATTGAATATGATCTCTTCTCAATAATGCTCACTCACTGGGCCCCCGCCATAGCGTCCCTCACACAACAACAAGCGAAGTGAATGTTGCTGGCAGTGCCGTAATAAAGTTTCTTAGAGAAATGCGGAGCTTGTGTGAGGGTGGCAAAACGCTTAAATAGGATTAGAGTCTCAGAACCAGCATTCCTAGGCAGCTCTGAGCCTATAGGTAGCAACAGTAAAGTGAGCACAATATATATATATATATATATATATATATATATATATATATATATATATATATATATATATATATATATATATATATATATATATATATATATATATATATATATATATATATATATATATATATATATATATATATATATATATATATATATATATATATATATATATATATATATATATATATTATTAAATATGACCGAAAAAGTAAGATTAATAATTCTAACACGAATTTTCTCAATCTTTCGTACATTACGCTTCACTGTTGGAGGTAAATCAAAAATCACTTCTCCAAAATTCATTTTTATTTCTAGTCTGACGCGACACGGGCGCGTTTCGTAAAACTTATTACATTTTCAAAGACTTCACAAATACACAACTGATTAGAACTTACGTATCTCTGATTTTATATCTACATTTGAGTGAGGTGGGAGGGGTGATGTGGCATTAACACAAGACAGAACAAGAGGGGATATTAATAGGGTATTAAAAGTATCAACACATGACAGAACAGAAACAATGGGTATTGAATAGAAGTGTTTGTAGAAAGCCTATTGGTCCATATTTCTTGATGCTTCTATATTGGAGCGGAGTCTTGAGGTGGGTAGAATATAGTTGTGCAATAATTGGCTGTTGATTGCTGGTGTTGACTTCTTGATGTGTAGTGCCTCGCAAACGTCAAGCCGCCTGCTATCGCTGTATCTATCGATGATTTCTGTGTTGTTTACTAGGATTTCTCTGGCGATGGTCTGATTATGGGAAGAGATTATATGTTCCTTAATGGAGCCCTGTTGCTTATGCATCGTTAAACGCCTAGAAAGAGATGTTGTTGTCTTGCCTATATACTGGGTTTTTTGGAGCTTACAGTCCCCAAGTGGGCATTTGAAGGCATAGACGACGTTAGTCTCTTTTAAAGCGTTCTGTTTTGTGTCTGGAGAGTTTCTCATGAGTAGGCTGGCCGTTTTTCTGGTTTTATAGAAGAACGGCCAGCCTACTCATGAGAAACTCTCCAGACACAAAACAGAACGCTTTAAAAGAGACTAACGTCGTCTATGCCTTCAAATGCCCACTTGGGGACTGTAAGCTCCAAAAAAACCAGTATATAGGCAAGACAACAACATCTCTTTCTATGCGTTTAACGATGCATAGGCAACAGGGCTCCATTAAGGAACATATAATCTCTTCCCATAACCAGACCATCGCCAGAGAAATCCTAGTAAACAACACAGAAATCATCGATAGATACAGCGATAGCAGGCAGCACTACACATCAAGAAGTCAACACCAGCAATCAACAGCCAATTATTGCACAACTATATTCTACCCACCTCAAGACTCCGCTCCAATATAGAAGCATCAAGAAATATGGACCAATAGGCTTTCTACAAACACTTCTATTCAATACCCATTGTTTCTGTTGTCTTGTGTTGATACTTTTAATACCCTATTAATATCCCCTCTTGTTCTGTCTTGTGTTAATGCCACATCACCCCTCCCACCTCACTCAAATGTAGATATAAAATCAGAGATACGTAAGTTCTAATCAGTTGAGTATTTGCGAAGTCTTTGAAAATGTAATAAGTTTTACGAAACGCGCCCGGGTCGCGTCAGACTAGAAATAAAAATGAATTTTGGAGAAGTGATTTTTGATTTACCTCCAACAGTGAAGCGTAATGTACGAAAGATTGAGAAAATTCGTGTTAGAATTATTAATCTTACTTTTTCGGTCATATTTAATAATATATGTCTACAGGAAAGACTGCTACCAAAATATACTAATATATATATATATATATATATATATATATATATATATATATATATATATATATATATATATATATATATATGTATATATATAGGCCTTCCAGGAGCCTATCCTTATCTGTAGCACAGAACAGTTGTACAATTGACTGAATCTGTAGCGCCCAAGCACGCTGTGCTACATCAGTGTGTGTGTGAGGGGTGGCAACCGGCAAAAAACCACAAGCGCACCCCGTCACCTGTTTTCCCAAGAGACTGGTGGCCACCTAGGGTGGCAGTCCAGGCCCTATTATCCTGTGCTGTAAAGTCCATTCTCCTCTGGCATACATAAATCTCAACTGTTAGTCCTACTTGGACCCACCGAGAGTGCTCTCCCCCCTCAAAGCAGGTCTGTGACTGTTGGCACTGATGACTGGTAAAGGCATGCTGCCTGCCCTGCCATTTGTCATGCTATTCATCACCGTATGCTTATAAATGGTATTAACCAGGTATCAGACGAAATTACTTCAATTAATGTCGCCTGAAGAAGCAGTAATGGAGGAGGTAACTGCCAGACCATTAGGGCACTCCCCCACCATGACCAGTGACACTGTCACCCCACCACCCAGTGATGGGTTTGTGACCGTGTTAAGTAAAAGCCAGAAAAGGAAACAAATGCTTGGTGAACAACAGCGGGGACGACATCCACAAACACCAAAGATATAGTACACGCCGCTGGCCTTCCCTAAAGGCATGAGTGTAGCTGAGAAGATTGTTTGCAGCAAGGAACTGAGCAAGGTGTACAAACCTGGCTCTGTAAACCTGATACGTCCACATGTCAACTCCCCATATGTGCACGTTTCAAGACAGAATAAGCATGTTGTGAGTGCTCTTCAGCAAGGAACAATAGGTAGTATAAAGTTGTCCCTTCAAGATAATCCATCACTAAACAAGAAGATGGATGAATACCTGGTCTACAGATAACATCATGAGTATCCACTAGAGTGGGTTCATGAATTAGACGGGGTACACAAAGCAAGAAGATTAAACCAAAATGGTAAACCTACCAATCAAATAATCATAGTCTGGAAGAAGCTTAATCCGCCACCTAAAAAGTATTGGTTTGGTGGGTTGTATGAGCCCCCCCCCAGCACGTTCAGGGTGTGGGAGTCGAACCCTGTGGAGTGTTATGAGTGCTGTGGCAGTGGCCACATAGCTAAGCACTGCTGGTGCCCAACACCCAAGTGTGCTCTCTGTTCTGGTGATCACGCACTGAAGAACTGTCCGTATAAAAAGACCAGAGACCAAAGAAATCTGGAAAAGGAGCAACAGAATACTGTAACAAAAGCAGGGCAACAACATGAAACTGTGGCTCCGTCTAAACCGCCGCTGAAGTGTTTCAGATGTGGTATGGAAAGAGTTATCATCTGGCACTCAGACTGTACCAACCAGCCAGCCTCCCTTGGCACAAGGAGGCAAGTGCCCGAAACTCAACAAGTGCCTACTGATGCCGGCTCTAGTGCTGTTGACCCACCCCACAGTGGTGACAGCACCATCAACGCCCCTGACAACACACAACAGTCTGAAACAACAGTTGAAAGACAGTTGGCAGCCTTGCAAGCACGGGTAACAGAAATGGCAAAAATTATAGAGACGCTACATCGGGCTCCTTCACAAGAGATACAGCAGCTTCCACACTGTTGTGTCACAGCCGTGGCCAGCGCTGGTAAAGGTACCTGTGGTGGTGGTGACGGCGGCAGCGGGAGCCGCGGTGACGGCGGTGGCAACGGCAGTGGTGGCGGCGGCGGCGGCAGCGGTGGCGGCGGCGGCGTGGTGGTGGCGGCGGCGGCGGCAGAGATAAGAACGATAACGGAGGCGGTGGCGGCGACGTCGTCAGTCAACTCAGTGATGACAGCAATGTTAGTGACATAAAAACATTAACTGGAAAAGGAAGTCGAAACACACCAAGATATTTTAAAATGATTAACGAACTTCACGAACGTGTTCGAGTCCAGTACCAGAGTGAAAATGATAATAATCTGCGTGACAGTACTTATGTCATGAAACGTACAGAGAACATTCACTCACGGACCATCCCGAGTTGTTCAGTGATCAAGAGACTGATGACATCACCAGATGTTCCTGACGACACCAAACGTCAGGTTGGTGCGGCTCTTTAAGTCGTAGAGTCACTAATTAACACATTGTGGAAGTGGGACAAGGCCAACAATGGGACCACCAGTCCCAGGGAGAAACAACACCAAGACAATGGCTGCTACTAGCAAAAGGACCATTAGGTTTCTTAGTTGGAATATGCGTAGCATCAACAAAAGATTGAATGATCTAATTACACATGTTACCAGTAACAATATATATATAATTGCTATATAGGAGCCCTACACGTCCAACATGATAAACAAAACCCGACCAAAGATCAGAGGGTATGCATCCTATACTAACAGTAACGCCACAGACTTATTAACATACATCAGAAGTGATTTACCGCACATTCTTGTGAGCACGTCACACATTGTACACACACACTACCATCACTTTCATGTACAAACTGCAGCAGGCCACTTCTCATTCCTCAACGTATATGCCAGATGCCAGAAACTCAATGTAACATTGCTCCCAGATCTAGACAATCATGGCACAATATACATGGGAGATTTTAATGTTAGACATATTACGCTGGGAGACAGTACTAACAACGATAATAGATGTAAATTTATCAAATATGTTTATGACAACAGATTAACTGTGATTATTAATTCCGTAGATTAACGTAGATTCCGTAGATTAACTACGGATACCCAAACTCATTTATTGGGAGGCAGACTTGATTATGTAATGGGTAGAAACCTTTTGCAGGATAATATGGAATGTTCTTTGGTAAATCACTTGATTAGTGATCACTATGCAGTTTTTGCTTCCTATGAGGTACAGTGTGATGTACCTAATAGACATCAGAGGGTGCGGGTGTAGCCTGTGTGGATGTGAAGATGGTGGCTGTGCCTGCGGCGAGGCCTGCTGGGAGTGGTGTGGTGCGGCCTGTCTCCAAGCGTTCGCGGTGGGCTCGGAGTGTGTCTCCCCTTCGTGGTGTACCTTGGGAGATGGTTGGGGAGTATGGTGATCTGACGCCCCCCGCCGAGGATGATGGTGCTGTGAGGGATTCCGAAGTTGCTACCTGTGCCCCCTCTCCTGCGTCGCCTGCTGTTGGCTCTCCACAGCGAGGTTTGTCCCTGATGCTCGGGACCTCGTCGTGATGTTGCGGAAAGATGTGCGCCGGGGGGCCTCGGCTCCTGTGCTCTGTGGTGGGGTCGATGCCGCGCCTGCATCCCCTGCGGTTCCCCCTCCTTCATTGCCCCGGTCTGGGAGAAGCCTCGTCCCACCTGCTGGGGTCGTGTCCTGTGGGGTTCCGGTGCTGAGCTCTTATCTGGATGCCCGGGTGCTTCTGGTCCCGTGGTGCTCGTCCACTGTTTGGGTGAAGGAGTTTGTGTATAGAGTGCCGGATAAAATGTCTCAGCCGAGGCCACCGCCTGGTGGCCGGATGCCCGATGACACGTGGGTGATTTGGGAGGTGTACTGCTTGCGCTTTCCGATATACAAGTTCCCGGAGAAGTAGTAGTTCACGTCTGATCAGCTGCCACCGTGACCCCGTCACCCCGCTCTACGGTGCGGGGAGTCTCCCTTTAACGTCCCCCTCTGTTTTCGTTGCCACTCCTCTCTCTACGACCCGTCACATCTAACACTTTTGACTTGCTCCTCCTCCTAAACGTCAACGCATCTCCCTACATTTGTCCTGGTGCAGTCATCGGCAGGGTAAACCCTTCATGCAAACTGCACCTATTCTCGTGAAGAAGAAGAAGAAGACATCAGAGATGACGGAAAAGGAATATTCCATATGGTTTGCATAATCACTTTATTATTTGTATGTCAAAATGGTATCAAGATTACACAATAACGAATGTAGAAGCCTTCTCCAGAGATCTCGGGGGATAATTACTACCTACCTAGGTAGTAATTATCTCTCAGAGATAATTACTACCTACTACGACACATGGGTGTGATGGAGAACAAGCCGTAAGCCTAGCAGAAGTGGGCAACACCTACCACCACCGAAGTGGGTCCTTGACCCCGTATTTGTTAAAGAACATGAACGAGTAAAGCAGCTTGGAGATACGTACAAACGAACCAAAGCACAAGATGACTTGCATGCATTTCTTGTCGCAAATAGAGATGAGAGACATGAGCAACGTTATACGTAATAAACATTGGGAAGAGTTCCTACAAATTATAATGAACAAACAACACTTGTTGAAGTTTGGGAAAAGATACGGAAAATCTCTAGAAGCAGCCCAACCAAACCACTGCACCACAGCCCACTAGAACAAGCAAACATTCTCCTTGGTCAATGGGCACTAACATCAAGCTACAACTCACTCCCAATTAACATACAGCACAAATTTAATGACACACGCCCCAACAGACAACGAACCATCAATCTTGCCTGTACAGCTATCGACGTGTCGGACCTTAATGATGTAACTGAATGGGAATTAAATCATGCACTAAAGATGGGCAAATCAACTGCTCCTGGAGAGGACGGTATTACTTACAGTCTACTGAGATTAGTCTCACACGTACCTGGTAATCCACTATTAGTGTTGTACAGAATGAGTTTAAGTGAAGGAGTATTACCTGATGCTTGGACAAAGAGTGTCATTGTTCCCATCCCCAAATCACACTCAGATAATTATAGACCCATATCTCTAACATCGTGTGTCTGTAAAGTGCTTGAACGCATTGTCCTTAACTGACTCATGTATCGTATACAGGGGCACCTGTCACCCCAACTGTTTGGATTTATGCCGTGGCTCAGTACACAACACTGTTTGCTGAATACTTCGCTCATATTGAAGCTTCCCCCTCAAGCAGTCTTCATTGACCTAGCTGCAGCTTTTGATATAGCAAACAGAGAAATCATACTAGAACAGCTTGCTGAGCTGGGAATACAAGGAACATTACTGAAATGGATAAAGGGTTATTTGTCTAATCGAACAGCATATGTTTTGTTTAATGGTGTTAAAAGCACATAGAGCAAACATTTTGAACTGGGAACTCCACAAGGAGGGGTCCTGAGGGACATTTGGGGCTTGACTCTAATTATTTAAATATTAATATAGTAAAATTAATTACGAAGGACCACCCACTTTTATAGTAAAAGAGGGAAACTGAGAAAATATGATCATTGGAAAATTCTAGATGAACCAGTAACTATGGATAAAATACTAGAGAATATGATCATTGAAATAATTAATGGGCTGTATAATTAAATGAATCAAAGCCTCAAACACCTACATTGGGGGGGTATTACTGGAACTCAGTACGTCCAGGAACTAGTGTGGTTCGTTCACTAATCCAATGTATAATAATCTAATCCTATGAATACTTATGAAATCATTATCGATATCATTAAGGGGAACATAGATTATGAATATGTATAATAATAATTATAATAAACACATGTTGATCCAATGAACAGAGTTCTGCATGTAAAAGAGTACAGATAATAAATTCGAGGAATACAAAAGGAATCTTAGCTTAATGACGATTCCTTAGAAGTTAGTCACGACGCTTCCTCTGATTCTCCTGAACTCGTCATGGAACACTGGGAGTTGATTAACATGGGAAATGACAGCTCGGAGAATTCTTCACACACGCTGCAAAACAATTGTTTCCAGTAGCAACAGATTAAACTACTGGATTTCTATGTTTAATAAATGGATATTAATAATAACAGAAAGATAATGACCTGTGATTTTTAGTTGTTATACATCGTCACGACAAGCTACCCAGCTATAAACCCACCCCCGATCTGATGCATCAAAAAAGGATAAGGTACTTAGCTAATATGGGCACTGTGTAAGTTAAGGCTTGCCGAAGGTCGCGTGCTAGGCCCTAGACTTGTCTATCCTAGATACTGACGCGCTCCACTGGCCGGTCACATGGAGTTACATAGAACCAAATTTAACAGGTTCCGTAAATGACACTGACACCAAGTGAAGGTATTGTCTGCAAGGTTCTTCACACCTCACAGTGGCGACTTTCTTCTGGAGATTTGATAGCGTTTACCCTGGTGGCTGGGTAATGGCGTCTCCTCGTGAGCACCACGTGAACACGTCTACTCTTGAGCGTTTCAACACGTGGACTGGCGTCTCTTCCGCCCCGCGTCCCGCGTTTATTAACCAAATTATTTATTATGGATATTATCATTTCTCGCGGTTGTGCTTGAAATGCTCGGGTTAGGACGGGTTTATTATTTGGAAGAGTCAAATATTATTATTTGCCAGTTCTATGATAGTAAACGAACAATGGAGAAGAATTAATGTCTCTCCAGGGCATTCACTCGTGACGTTAATTTTATTACTAGATAACAGCTATAACTATAAACGCTCTATTTGGCTTTAGTTGGAGATCAGTTTATCTGTAATTAATTATCACACAGAACACCGTTGTTTATGGAGAATCAAATTCAATTCTCAGGCACATTGGATATAAATGTGTTTATTACAATGGAATCTGACGCAATACTGGCGTCGGGTGACGTAAGAATTCTAGCCTTACTGTACAGATGTAATTATTAGTACATTAAACTCTACGTTGGGTTAATTTTAATCACTACAATGATTAGTAGAATTAGTAGTAATTAATAAGAATACAACAGTGTTGTATTTAGTGTTGGAAATTTCCAACATAACTCCGGGGGGAGGATTCTAGGGTCGTAGTGTAATGTGGAGTACTGACACCTATCCCGAAGTTGGTATTAATATTAGTATATTAGTATGTTAATATGTTAGTATGTTAGTACACACATAACGAATGTCCCGAATTTGTTAAGGACTTGCAAGAAACTTAGGTCTTGCTAATTTCATGTCAAATGAAACATGTTATTATGAATTACCTAAAGCTAATAATTAAGAAAGTTTACAATAACTCTGAGATTGGTGTCGCTATGACATGTAATGTGTATGTTACAATTCTCTAGTCTGTAAACTCTCAAGTACTCTAGATAAATAATGTTATTTATAGCCTACACAATAATTGAAGATTTGAATCGCACAATTTAAACAACAGAATCTACTGTGATGGGAATGTCCTGGGTCATAGTGACTTGTAATGGTTTGTTACTTGACATCACCCCGCAGTATCATCATAGTTATCTAAATTGGGTGTAAAAGGAATTACTCTTGTTCAGAGTTGTAATAGGCTTGCAGATTCCGCCTACATTGTTGAGCAGCAGCTCTAGTGGGGCGGTTGCTCTGAGGATCAGAATTACTATCCTCGGAAATTACTGGGGAAACTGGACCTGGCTGATGTTCTCGCTCAGCCAATTCAAGGGGAACCAGCTTCTCTAAAGTTTTTAGAGTAGTGTTGCCTCGGCATAAAACTTTCACTACCCTCAGGACACCTTGATGATCTGGATGAATGGCAACAATTTTGCCTATGGGCCACTCTGACCTTGGTCCATCACTGTCGACTAGTACTAGGTCCCCTGGTTTTAATTGCACTTTATTGTAAGGACTCGAAGCTCCGTAGTGGTACTCTCGTAGAGCTGTGAGGTACTCTCGAGTCCACACCTCGTTCCACCTGTTAATAACTCTGGAGAGATGCTGGTAGCTTTCCACCAAGTCACCTCTGGTCACATGTGACGGGTCTACGGGGTCCTCTTCGGCTAAAGGGATGAGAGGGCTCAGTAGACCTCCATGGATCAAGTGTGAGGGACTCAGAGGTTCTCTCTGGGTGAAATCATCAGACAGGTAGGTTATTGGGCGGTTATTGACTCGCGCCTCGATTTCCACAACAATAGTTTGGAGTTCGGAGTAACTGACCTTTTGTCTGTGTAAAGTTTTCCTTAGACACTTCTTGACTGTGCCTACCATTCGCTCATAGAACCCACCCTGCCAAGAGCCTCTCGGTGCTATGAATTTCCAGTGACATTGTCGTCTCTGTAGAATCGACTGTACTTCTGGGTGGTTCCAGACAAAATTGGAACCATTGTCCGATATCATTAATTTGGGACAAGATCTGCGAGCTGCAAATCTGCGGAAGGCCTGGATGAAGGCTTCAGCACTCATGTCTGAAGTGACTTCTAAATGTACACCTCTGGTTGTAGCACACGTAAAGAGACAAATGTATGCTTTCACTGGTATATTATCTGGGTTGCCAGTGAGAAGTAAGGCTCCTGTGTAGTCAACACCAGTGGTTTCGAAAGGACGAAGATGAACCACTCTTTCCTCAGGGAGTGGTGGAGGTCCTGGGTAAGGGCATACTCTGGCATCGTATCTTTTACAGATTACACAAGATTTAATAATTGACTTAACTGTCTGACGACCTTGAGGAAGCCAGTACTTTTGTCTAAGGTCGGTGAGAGTATCTAACACTCCACCATGTAAGGTACCATATTGATGGCGATGTAAAACAAGAAGTTTAGTGATGATGTGGTGACGAGGTAGAAGAATTGGATTCTTTGTGTCCAAGTCAATTTTTGCATGAAGCAAACGTCCTCCACATCTTAGTATATTATGAGTGTTGGCATCATACCAGATACCTAGAGACTTAGTTAATTTATCTGGAAGATTTTCATATTCGCTTCCATATGTCTCTTGTTGTGCACGTTTGATCCAGTAGAGGATAGGATTGGGAAACTTATGTCGAATTCCTATCTTAGCAAGAAAATCAAACACATGTGCAGTTACTCTTAATAACTTGCTTAAGTTAGAATAATTGTGAGGATCAATGGCTAAGATTCGTTGAGGTTCTGGTTCTTTCATGGGAGTGGTGATATTGGTCACTATGACTTGTGGCTTTTGTTTGGGCCACTGACCACCAACAAGCCATGAAGGTCCATTGAACCACAGCGAAGACTTGATAAGTTGTTTTAGTGTTAACCCTCGAGATAAATAGTCTGCAGGATTGTCCTTAGTAGGAACATGTCTAAATTTATATCCAGCAGATAACTCATGAATCTCCCTGACACGATTACTGACGTAGGGAGTTTTGTTGTTGTTGTTTCTTACCCATTGTAAGACTGCCTCGTTGTCTGACCACACTACAATCTCACCAAAGTGGATATTATTGAGTGTCTTTGTCAGGCAATGAGCCAATCTTACTCCCACCAGCAATGCAGTCAGATCCATTTGAGGTAAAGATCTCTTCTTAATGGGAGCAACTCTTGCTTTAGATGTGAGCAAAATTGATTGTGCACTATTAACTAAGTAGGCTACTGCGCCGTAGGCTTTGCAAGAGGCATCGCAGAAAACGTGCAAATTGGTGGGTAAGTTTGGTCCTGAAGCATTACGAGGAAATTTCAAAACGCCTAACTGATTAAAATCCGTTGAGAGTATCTGCCGTTTAGCTTGTAACTCACTTGGTAACGGATCATCCCATCCCATATGTTTCTGCCAGCACTCCTGCATTAGGAGTTTGCCCCTTATTAATATAGGACTAAGTAGGCCTAAAGGGTCAAATGGTTGACTGACAAACGAGAGCAGTGTTCTCATGGTAAGGGTTGAGTTATCAGTTTGTACTGACTTGACATTCATCTCGTCAGTACTGGTGTTCCATTCCACGCCTAGAACCTTTAATTGATTGGGTACCTGATAACCTGGAAATTCTTTCTCGATTACCTGGTTGAGTAATTCATTATTTGAGGCCCATGACTGTAGTGGCATATTGGCTCCTAATAGTTCACGGTTAGCCTCATGGTAGATTTCTACCAGATCAGTTTGATCATTAGTTGTCCCCTGGAAATTGTCGACATACAAGTTGTCGCTAATGTCTGCCTTATAGGGGCTGTTTGATTTCCTCAAATGTGTGTCTAATGTTGCTTGCAAAAGAAACGGTGAGGACGTAGCTCCAAATAATACTGAGGCAAAACGATATGTGATAACTTCACTGTTAGGATCCAGTGGATCCTTAATCCAGAGGAATTTTGTGTAGTTACGATCCTCCTCCTGTAAACCTACTCGGAGAAAAGCTTTGCTGATATCAGCTGTATAGGCGAAAATACCAGTGTGAAATCGTAACAGCACATCATGTAGCCTTTGTGTTAGGCTAGGTCCCGTTTGGAGACATTCATTTAAAGACACACTGCTTGGCTTTACTTTAGCACTACAGTTAAAGACAATATGAATTGGTGTTGTCAATGAGTCTTTCACCACAGCGTGATGAGGTAAATAATGACCTATTTTTCGGTCATCGTTATCAACAACCTCAATAAATTTACTGTTAAGTTGTTGTTGGATGAGTTGATGATACATGTTCAGTTTGTCTGGCTGCTTCTGTAGTCGTGTTAATTGAGACTGTAATTGTGAGGCTGCCATAAAATATGTTACTGGAAGTTGTGGATGATCCAACTTTCTTGGGAGTCTTACCCAGTATTGTTTATTTTCATAGACAACTGTATCCAGGTATTGCTGGTAAGTCCACGTATCATCAGGACTTGGTTGTTCAGGGATGATGCCTAAAGTGTCTAAATCCCACAGACGATGTATTGGTGGGTCAGACTCAATATCCTCAGATATTTCCCTGAAACGTAGGGGTGACTGTTCCAAGCCTAGTCACGCCACTATTATGTTATTAGATTGTTGGTTTGTGGACGTCGGATTATGTCTGAAAAACACCGGTCCTGTAAGCAATTTGCCTCCTGCGGACGACAACAAATTCATTCCGTGTTGTCTAGTGCATCCAGTTATAAACTTGTAATAATGATCCGCGCCTATAAGTATTCCAACATCTGTGAGGCAGTCAGAATTTATTTTATAATCTGCTAGCCTCATGCGGTTTCGTCTAAGATGTCTCGCAGTGCGAGCTAACCCAGTGACTTGTAAGTCTGTAGGAAGTTTATCCACTACTACCGCGTGTATTGGACTAGTAGAAGATCCGAGTCTCAATAATAACTTTACTTTGTAGTCACGAGGTTCACTATTTGACAAGAAACCAGAAATATTTAACCTCACACTTTTGGCAGGTTTTAAATTTAACTCATCTACCAACTGTTGTGTGATGAAGGTTTTCTGTGAACCTTGGTCAAAAAGACCTCTAGTGTTAATTCTAGATCTTCGGTTTATTAGTCTTAGTTGAGCTGTAGGCAGAGTGGTATTATTGCCTGACTCAGTAGCAAGTACATTTACTTCTTGATGCACATTGCAATATTGCACTGCGGTAGAATTCGTGGAATTCTCCCCAGTGGTCATAGTTGGTGTAGAAGATTTTCTACATAAGGCGTAGTGGTGTACACCTTGGTTGCATCGGTTGCAGGAGCGTAGCTGCACTACACATTTTTTGGGATCATGAGAGCCCATGCACTTGGTGCACTTGTGTAATTCTTGCAACCTTTTAACCCTAACATTATAAGTAGGATAAACAGAGCATTGATAAGTGGTGTGTCCCTGATTGCAGAACAGACACTTTCTCTGGTTAATAGACTTGGTCTCTTTAGTAGACAAGTCATTGGTTATCTCAGAAGGAGACACCGAATATGTGCCTACATTTCCACTCCTTTTCCCAGTGGATGGAGTAGTTTTGGATTTATATTTATTCGACTTATTCAAAGTCTGTTTAGGTTTGACTGAAGAGTCAGTATTAGTTGGTTTGGACTCAGGTTTAATTTTATCATGAGTCTTCAACCTGTTAACCGTTATCCTCAATCCCTCGAATATTTGGTCAAGAGTGAGAAACTCGGTATTATAATGTGAGCAGAGCTCTGTCAAGACATTTCGAGGTAATTTCCTCTGCAATAGTAACTTGATAGACCATTCTGAAGCAGGTATATTAACTTTAGTACCTAAGGCCTTTACTAGAGACTCTACTTCTAGTCTGAAGCTTTGAAGTGACTCTGGTCTACTATTTGGTGCATTCATATCTAGTAATTGATAACAGAGGGTAGCTATACTTAACTCTTTGTTGCAATAGTTCAACTTCAAGAGTTTTATAGCTTCCTCATAATTACTCTCATTAAGAGTAAGGTTATGTATGACCTTTTTAGCCTCTCCTTTGAGAAGACTAAGTAGGTATGAAAATTTAGAAACCTTGTCCAAGGATGGGTGCCTCGTAGCCTGGTGGATAGCGCGCAGGACTCGTGATTCTGTGGCGCGGGTTCGATTCCCGCACGAGGCAGAAACAAATGGGCAAAGTTTCTTTCACCCTGAATGCCCCTGTTACCTAGCAGTAAATAGGTACCTGGGTGTTAGTCAGCTGTCACGGGCTGCTTCCTGGGGGTGGAGGCCTGGTCGAGGACCGGGCCGTGGGGACACTAAAAAAAAGCCCCGAAATCATCTCAAGATAACCTCAAGAAGGACGGTTTCTTATGGATGTGAACTTCAAATGAAGTCCAAAATTTGTCCCAATTTTCTGTATCTAATCCTGAAAATGTAGGTAAGTCTAAGGTAGGTAAACGAATCTCTGGTAGTTGGTTATTGAATTGAGACCCTGTGTTACTGGTATTGGATCCAGATTGTTTTGCTAATTTAGATACCGTCTACAATTTGACTTACTTCCTCATGATCAATTTCTACAGTATTTAGTAGATCAAGATAAGATCGACTTGCAGATTTGACTTGATCAAATTTCAGATCAGCCACTCTAACTGATGTCTCTAAGTGATAAGAGTCAATGGGAGTATCTTTAGATAAGCCCTCAGCCTTGTTAATTAATCTGGTCAAATGACCTTTAAGGCCAATGTAGGTTCTCCTTAATTGCTCAGGAGTAGCCATGTTGGGCTTGGGTCCAAACTTCATGGGATTAGTATATGTATTACTAATGAAGCTTGGGTACTTGTTCATTAGTGGACAAGTAACATTAAATGTAGCCTAATTTAAGGTGGCTAATTTATACTTTACCTCCCTTGAGGTTAAATGTACCTACCTAACAACAAGTAGCTAGATATTTTGTGCACTGTCTGAACTTCACCATTAGTTCTCGTCCGGTTAGCTCTTCTATATCACCATCAGAGTTAATGGAGATTATCCAGCAATACACAAAATAGATACACGAAATAATGAATACAAGAGAAATATTATGGAGACACTCCAATCAGAGTTATCTCAAAGTTTAATCCCACCCTGTTTAGGGTCAGCACAAATAGTATAATACATACACTACTGACTAGCTTAGATCTAGTCGTGATAATTCCTAACTAAGAACTGTAAATTTATTTAGTCTGGGCTTGTACCAAATTCAGCACAATCTCAGCCTAAATTCTACCTAATAATATTAGTAAAGATTATTGTGGTGCAGTAAGGTGAATATAACTGTGCTGTATTTTTTGGTTTTTTGGTTTTATAAGAGTGCACTTGCACACACAAGTGAAAACAATTATGTACAGTTATGTTTGGCTTGCCAGCCACAGCCGTCTGTGATAGTTGATGGTGTTGATTAGCTTGTCAACCCCATGCAACCTAGATTCACCTGACAAGTATACACCATCTCTGGTCAGGTTCTGTCTATAAGGTCTGGCTGTAAATTGGATATATGTGGCATCCAATCTCACTCGTTTTTTCAGCCTGAAATTTATGTACTTAGCAGCTCTCTGGTAGTATTCCGGGGTTACACCCCAACGATTATCTTGACTTGGTTGGCGAGGTTCCACTAATGTGAATACTACCGAATTACTGATGAGCTTGAAAGAAGAAATTATGGCTTTAAGGTGTTTGATCACCTCAACTGGATGACGAGTGGGATGAATGTCATTACCACCTAAGTATATAATGGTTAGATGGTGAGGCCACTCTAATGCAGGTGTTAGTGTGGAGTTGTTATAAAAGTTATGAGCTGTTGCTCCTGGTGACCTAAAGATTCTCACTTCTGTGTGAGGTATAGGTCTAAGTGTTGTGGGTAATTGGCTATGATCCACTAAAGCTACCTTATACATGAGGTGAAAGTAGCAATATGTTGGTGTGACTTAGACTAACTGATGTGTTACACTGTTGGTTGACACAATTAATTAAATAGTTAGTCTAGCTTACATCACACAAGGATTAGTTATTAATGATTAATATTTGTAATTATAAATTTAAGCCTATCCGGTTCGAAGGACCATAATGTGGGACATTTGGGGCTTGACTCTAATTATTTAAATATTAATATAGTAAAATTAATTACGAAGGACCACCCACTTTTATAGTAAAAGAGGGAAACTGAGAAAATATGATCATTGGAAAATTCTAGATGAACCAGTAACTATGGATAAAATACTAGAGAATATGATCATTGAAATAATTAATGGGCTGTATAATTAAATGAATCAAAGCCTCAAACACCTTCATTGGGGGGGGGGGTATTACTGGAACTCAGTACATCCAGGAACTAGTGTGGTTCGTTCACTAATCCAATGTATAATAATCTAATCCTATGAGTACTTATGAAATCATTATCGTTATCATTAAGGGGAACATAGATTATGAATATGTATAATAATAATTATAATAAACACATGTTGATCCAATGAACAGAGTTCTGCATGTAAAAGAGTACAGATAATAAATTCGAGGAATACAAAAGGAATCTTAGCTTAATGACGATTCCTTAGAAGTTAGTCACGACGCTTCCTCTGATTCTCCTGGACTCGTCATGGAACACTGGGAGTTGATTAACATGGGAAATGAAGCTCGGAGAATTCTTCACACACGCTGCAAAACAATTGTTTCCAGTAGCAACAGATTAAACTACTGGATTTCTATGTTCAATAAATGGATATTAATAATAACAGAAAGATAATGACCTGTGATTTTTAGTTGTTATACGTCGTCACGACAAGCTACCCAGCTATAAATCCGCCCCCGATCTGATGCATCAAACAAGGATAAGGTACTTAGCTAATATGGGCACTGTGTAAGTTAAGGCTTGCCGAAGGTCGCGTCCTAGGCTCTAGACTTGTCTATCCTAGATACTGATGCACTCCACTGGCCGGTCACATGGAGTTACATAGAACCAAATTTAACAGGTTCCGTAAATGACACTGACACCAAGTGAAGGTATTGTCTGCAAGGTTCTTCACACCTCACAGTGGCGACTTTCTTCTGGAGATTTGATAGCGTTTACCCTGGTGGCTGGGTAATGGCGTCTCCTCGTGAGCACCACGTGAACACGTCTACTCGTGAGCGTTTCAACACGTGGACTGGCGTCTCTTCCGCGTCCCGCGTTTATTAACCAAATTATTTATTATGGATATTATCATTTCTCGCGGTTGTGCTTGAAATGCTCGGGTTAGGACGGGTTTATTATTTGGAAGAGTCAAATATTATTATTTGCCAGTTCTATGATAGTAAACGAACAATGGAGAAGAATTAATGTCTCTCCAGGGCATTCACTCGTGACGTTAATTTTATTACTAGATAACAGCTATAACTATAAACGCTCTATTTGGCTTTAGTTGGAGATCAGTTTATCTGTAATTAATTATCACACAGAACACCGTTGTTTATGGAGAATCAAATTCAATTCTCAGGCACATTGGATATAAATGTGTTTATTACAATGGAATCTGACGCAATACTGGCGTCGGGTGACGTAAGAATTCTAGCCTTACTGTACAGATGTAATTATTAGTACATGTGAACTCTACGTTGGGTTAATTTTAATCACTACAATGATTAATAGAATTAGTAGTAATTAATGAGAATACAACAGTGTTGTATTTAGTGTCGGAAATTTCCAACAGGTCCTCAGCCCCTTGTTGTTCAACGTTCTGATGCATAAACCTATGAAAGATCTACCAACTAATAATGAAGACACGGTTATTTGTTATGCTGATGATATATGTTTACAGGCTGCCTCCGAGCCTAGAATGCAAGTTCTGCTCGATGCTTTTGCTACTAGAGCTGAGGAGTGTGGGCCTCCTTATCTCTATGCAGAAAACTCGTGCCCTCATTCCGTGTGGTATTCCACCAGCCAATTATCATATAGATGGGCGAGCACTTGAGAACTGCGAGTTTTACAGATACCTTGGTGTCCCTATTAACGACCCTGGGTACCTTTCTTCTCTCAAGAGGAGACTGTGGGAGAGATTAAAGCCCTTGCGGGTCCTTGTTGATGTCAATAATGGAATTAACAAGAAACTTGCTATTTACATCTAAGACTGTATACAGACAAAGAGCTGAAATCTCTTGAAACCTTGCCAAATGATGCTATGCGTCTCATCCTTAGGGCTCCAAAGTCCACGAGAATAGTTAATATGAGAGCTGAGTTAAAATTACCTACCATAAGTAAGAGAATTTTGTCTACTAGCATAGTTTTCGGCGTGAAGGCATTCAGTAGATCTCGGCAACACATGAAGTTTCAAGCTAAACTTTCTAATATGCTACACTCACCTGAGTTCTGTAGAAGAAGGGCGAAATCTGATTATGCATTTTGGTTCTACAAGGTAGCCAACTCCATCAAAATATTAAATATGTACCCAACTCAATTAACGATTAATCAACCAATTACTCCATGGGATAATTTGGATCTAGCAGTTGATTTTGTAAATGCACCCAAGAAAGATAGAGTACACTCTACATTATTAAAACAGTTAACACTGAAAAGCATCACTGAGAGTACTCAGGGTATGGGTAACGATGTGTATCAGTGCTATACCGACGGTTCTGTAGAAGAAGGTGGACGATGTACCGGTTGCGCATGTAATATATTTGAACAATCTTCTCTCGTACATACAGCAATGAAGCGCGTCAATGATTGATCAAGTACAACTCAAACCGAACTTGCAGGCATATATATACCTTGCCATGGAATTTTTAAAAGACAAAGGCAGTGGACTTAAATACAGTGATTCGCAGAGTGCACTCCTGGCATTGAACGCACATAGTAATAACACCCAGAAAATAGTTAGTGATATCCGAATGAATGTTTTAGCTGCTAAAGAAAAGAGATTTGAAATTAAATTCCTATGGATACCATCACATGTTGGCCTCTGAGGGCATGGCACTGTTGATATGCTTGCAAAGTCAGCCTGTAGAAAACCAGTGGTAGACATTGATATGGGTGTTTCATTAGCAGTGACAAAGAGAATACTTAAACAAATATCTAATGAAAATCTCGCCGACCTAACAAATTCACAAAGACCTGAAAGTTGTAGCATTAAATATTATGATAGATATCGTGAGGAAACATTCACATATGGGACTAATAGAACAAGAAATCAGCAATGTGATGTTATAGTGGCTAGAATACGCCTGGGATATAGACGTATCTGGCAACTTTCTCAAAACCCAAATGTTGAGTACACAATGTGTCAACTCTGTGAAAGAGAAAACATGAACTCCCTTGAACATTATATTGTAGAATGTCCCATATTGACTGACTTTCGCCCTTCTGGGCTAAGGTATGCTGAACTGTGTAATTACTATATGAGTACTGGAACACTTGATGATATAATGGACTTGTACCCAATTTTGACCACGTAATGTATCAATTATACAATGTATGAATGTGATGTAACTATATAACCTGAGCTCGTAAAATCACCTTAATCACCTTCAGTAATTAAGTGCTTAATTGCACACTAGTTTCTCTACAGGCTATCTCACCCAGTCAGAGTAGAAGAGACAAATGTATGTATATGCATGTGAGTGTATATATGTATATGTATGTATATAGTAGTATATTTTGGTAGCAGTCTTTCCTGTAGACATATATTATTAAATATGACCGAAAAAGTAAGATTGATAATTCTAACACGAATTTTCTCAATGTTTCTTATTTTTCTTTTCACTGTTGGTGGTAACTGAAAGATCAATTCTCCAAAATTCATTTTTATTTCTAGTCTGACGCGACACTTGAACGCGTTTCGTAAAACTTGTTACATTTTCAAAGAGTTTAGTTTACACACACACACAACTATAATTGAACAGAGTTTAAACAGCTTCGATTTTATACCTGCATTTGGGTGAGGTGATATGTTACAACAGTTTTGGATGAGGTGAAAACAAACTTTCAACACAAGACAGAACACGAAACAATGGGTATAATATTTTGTAAGTTAAAGGGAAGAATGGAAGTAACTGTAAAGGGCCTATTGGCCCATATTTCTTGATGCTTCTATATTGGTGCGGAGTCTTGAAGTGGATAGAATATAGTTGTGCATTAATTGGCTATTGATTGCTGGTGTCGACTTCTTAATGTGTAGTGACTCGCTGATATCAAGCAGCCTGCTATCGCTGTATCTATCGATGATTTCCGTGTTTTTTGTTAAGACTTCTCTGGTGATGGTCTGGTTGTGGGAAGAGATTATATGTTCCTTAATGGAGCCCTGTTGTTTATGCATCGTTAATCGCCTGGAAAGAGATGTTGTTGTCTTGCCTATATACTGATTTCTTTGAGGCTTACAGTCCCCAAGTGGGCATTTGAAGGCATAGACGACATTGGTCTCTTTAAAGCATTCTGTTTTGTGTCTGGAGAGTTTCTCATGAGTACGTTGGCCGTTTTCTTGGTTTTATAGTAGATCGTCAATTGTGTCTTCTGATTTTTGTCTATAATACAGACAAAAATCAGAAGATACAATTGATGATCTACTATCGTGATCGATCTACAGGCCGGATCGTGATCCGGCCTGTACTCCTCTTGACATACCAGAAAACATTCTAAGGAAACTACTCCAAGCTTGTACTAAAGAGGCACCCTTCTTGAGCCCGGATGGGCACATGTATAAGTAAGTAGATGGGGTCGCCATGGGTTCTCCCCTAGGGGTCCTGTTTGCGAACTTCTACATGGGTACCATCGAACAAAAGGTCTTAGTCGACATGAACTTGAAACCGGCCATATACTGCAGGTATGTTGACGACATTTTTACACAGGTACCTGATGTCAGACATCTGCAGGAGCTGAAGGAGGCATTTGAGCGGAATTCTGTGTTGCGTTTCACTTACGAGATGGAGAAGGATGGGAAGCTGCCCTTTCTAGATGTAACAGTCATGGAAAGGAGCGGAGGTTTCCACACTGCAGTCTACACTAAGGAAACAAACATAGGAATGTGCCTCAATGCCAACAGTGACTGCCCAGACAGGTACAAGAGGAGTGTCGTTAACGCTTATGTCGACTGTGCTCTCAGCCACAGCTCAGAATGGAAGCAAGTCAATGAAGGACTCTGTAGGGTAAGGCAGGTCCTAGCCAACAACGGCTTCTCCAATGGTTTCGTTGAAGACATCATAAGAAGGAAGGTGAACACCATGCAACCTTTGAAGAGACAACTAACACAACACCTGTACCCCCTATTAGACTATTTTACAGGAACTTCTTTTCCACAGCTCATAAAACGGAGGAAAGGGTCCTGAAAGATATTGTCAATAGAAACGTTATCCCTACAGACAAAAATCAGAAGATACAATTGACGATCTACTATAAAACCAAGAAAACGGCCAACCTACTCATGAGAAACTCTCCAGACACAAAGCAGAACGCTTTAAAAGAGACCAATGTCGTCTATTGCTTTAAATGCCCACTTGGGGACTGTAATTCTCAAAGAACTCAGTATATAGGCAAGACAACAACAACTCTTTCCAGGCGATTAATGATGCATAAACAACAGGGCTCCATTAAGCAACATATAATCTCTTCCCACAACCAGACCATCACCAGAGAAGTCTTAACAAAAAACACAGAAATCATCGATAGATACAGCGATAGCAGGCGGCTTGATATCTGCGAGGCACTATACATTGAGAAGTCGACACCAGCAATCAACAGCCAATTAATGCACAACTATATTCTACCCACTTCAAGACTCCGCACCAATATAGAAGCATCAAGAAATATGGGCCAATAGGCCCTTTACAGTTACTTCCATTCTTCCCTTTAACTTACAAAATATTATACCCATTGTTTCGTGTTCTGTCTTGTGTTGAAAGTTTGTTTTCACCTCATCCAAAACTGTTGTAACATATCACCTCACCCAAATGCAGGTATAAAATCGAAGCTGTTTAAACTCTGTTCAGTTATAGTTGTGTGTGTGTTTAAACTAAAGTCTTTGAAAATGTAATAAGTTTTACGAAATGCGTTCAAGTGTCGCGTCAGACTAGAAATAAAAATGAATTTTGGAGAATTGATCTTTCAGTTACCACCAACAGTGAAAAGAAATATAAGAAACATCGAGAAAATTCGTGTTAGAATTATTAATCTTACTTTTTCGGTCATATTTAATAATGTATATATATATGTATATGTATGTATATATGTATATGTGAGTGTATATATGTATGTGTATAAAGAATATGTGGAAGCTGATCAGAATTCCATTTCACTTTTGTAAATGTACATTAATGACACTGGCTAAAAGACACATCAAAAACTGTATGTTGGGCATACGGAAATCTGTGTATTTATGTATCTACGTATGTAGCTTAGCCTAGCATTTTAAAAGCACTACAATCACCTTCTGTGGTTGATTGCTCAATAAATCCATGAACTATATGTTTAATAAATCTCTAACCCTGTCCATGGAGGACAGAAGAAAATGTATATATGCTGGTTAGCAATGTTAATGTGTGGCCTCGTCTGTGGTAGAAAATAATAATAATAATAAAAAAAGTGAGGTTGATTCCAGCAAGGTTTAAGAAGCCATCTCTGGGTCGTGGAATCGCCATAGGTCCTCCAAATAATGTTGCCAGTTTCACGTTGCCAAGCGGGGAAGTAGTTCAAATAGCATCGGCTATCACTTCCTTATGTCCGGTCGTGATGGTCAAGCGGATTAAGGCGTCCTGTACATACCAGTTGCGTTGCTCCTGGCCGTATGGGTTCGAGTCACTTCTGGGGTGTGAGTTTTCAGTTGCATATAGTCCTGGGGACCATTCAGGCTTGTTCGCATTTGTGTTCCTCACGTGTTCCCCAAAGAATGAGGTGATTTGATAAAATGCTATGCCCAAGATTACCATCCGAGTGCCGGCGGGGAAGTGGTTCAAATAGCTTCGGCTATAACTTCCTTATGTCTGGTCGTGATGGTCAAGCGGATTAAGGCGTCCTGTACATACTAGTTGCGTTGCTCCTGGCAGTATGGGTTCGAGTCACTTGTGGGGTGTGAGTTTTCAGTTATATATATATATATATATATATATATATATATATATATATATATATATATATATATATATATATATATATATATGCAATAGACGATCACAAAACACTGATCATTTTATGCGGAAAATCCACAGAGAAATATGAAATGAGGTGAACGTTTCGGCTTTGTTAAAGCCTTTGTCAACACCAGACTGACCAAAGTCTGGTCAGTCTGGTGTTGACAAAGGCTTTAACAAAGCCGAAACGTTCACCTCATTTCATATTTCTCTGTGGATTTTCCGCATATATATATATATATATATATATATATATATATATATATATATATATATATATATATATATATATATATATATATATATATATATATATATATATATATATGTGTGTGTGTGTGTGTGTGTGTACATAAACGAGTTCTTTCATTCATTCTTAAAGATGACTATTGTAAATATACATTGGCTCAATTCTCATTCAAGACATTTAAATTCTGTATAACTATTAGAGCTATTTATTGATTTCCCAATACTGGTATAACTGCGTTCTCAAACAGTCTGAAGAAATTAATCATAAACAACAAGCCTAATAAAAATTATATAATTTTATATGATATTATATATATAGCTATATATTATTGTATATAGCTTTATATTACCAAGTATGTATCAGGGTCTTGATGATGATTACCTGACAGTTCCAAGAATGTTTGTTAAATATATCCTAATAGTATCAAGTATATTTCAGGATCTAGTTATAAATGGTTTTATAGTACCTTGTATGTTTCAGGGTTTAGTTAAAGATGACTTTTTAATTCCAATTATGTTTCAGGGTCTAGTTATAGATGGCTTCATATTACCAAGCATTTTTCAGGGTCTAGAATAATACTGCTTAATAGTACCGAGAATAATTGTTTAAGATGGCCTAATAGTACCTAGTATATTTCAGAGTCTAGTTATAAATGTTTTATAGTACCTTGTATGTTTCAGGGTCTAGTTAAAGATAGCTGTATAGCACGAAGTATGTCTCATGGTATAGTAAAAATTGGCTTTATATTACCAATAATGTTTCAGGGTCTATTCAAAGATGGTTTCAAAGTACCAAATATGTTTCAGGGCGTTGATAGATATGGCTTTATGGTACAAAGTATGAACCAGGGTCAAGTCAAAGATGGCTCTATAGTTCCAAGTATTGTTCAACGTCTATTGAAAGATAGCTATAGAGTACAAAGTATGTGTCAGGGTCTCGTCAGAGATGGCTTTATAGTACAAGGTATGTTTCAGAGTCAAGTTACAGATTGTTTAATAGTACCATGAATGCTTTGTAACGATAGTCTAATAATACCAAGAATATTTCACGTTCTAGTTAGAAAGGGCTTTATAATAACAATTATATTTAATAATCAAGTTAAAGATGATTTTATATTACCATATATGTTTCAAAGTCAACTTAAATATAGCTTTATAGTTAAAAGTAGGTTTCAGGATCTAGTCATGAATGACTTTAAAGTACCTAGTATGTTTCAGGGTCTAGGTAAAGATGGCTTCAAAGTTCCAAGTATTTATAAAGGCCTAGAAAAAATGGCTTAATAATAATACCAAAAATATTTCAAGGTTTTTCAAAGAAGGCTTTATAATACCATCTGTGTTTCTGGCCTTAGTGAAAGAGAGCAAGGTAGCTTAACAGTACCAAGTACCTTTCAGGGTCAAGTTAAAGAATGCCTAATAGTACTAAGAATGTTTGATAAAGATGGCCTAATTGTACCAAGTACATTTTAGGGTCTATTTAAATATGGCTTAATAGTATTACGTATGTGTCAGAATCTAGTTAAAGATGGCTTTATAGTACCAAGTATGTCTCAGGGTATACTTAAATATAGCTTTATGGTACAAAGTATGTTTCAGGATCTATTTATAGATGGCTTTATAGTACCTAGTATGTTTCAGAGTCTAGTTAAAGAAAGTTTTATAGTACTAAGTATGTTGCAGGGTCTACTTAAAGATGACTTAATAGTACCCAGTGTGTTTCAGGGTCTAGTTAAAGATGGTTTTAAGTACCAAGTATGTTTTAGGGTCAAGATAAAGTTGACTTTATAGCACCAAGTATGTTGAAGGGTCTAGTTAAAGATAGCTTTATAGTACCAAGTATGTATATGGTCTACTTCAAAAAAAAGCTTCATGGTACAAGGTATGTTTCAGGGTTTAGTTAGAGATTGCTTAATAGTACCAAAAATGTTTGATAAAGATGGCCTTATAGTGCCAAGTGTATTTCAGGGTCTAGTTAAAGATAGCTTTATAGTACTATGAATGCTTCAAGGTCTAATTAAAGTTAGCGTTATAATTACAATTATGTTTTATGGTCTATTTATAGATGGCTTTATAGTACCAAGTATATATCAGTGTCTACTTAAATATAGTTTTATAGAACAGAGTAAGTTCCACGGTCTAATTATAGATGGCTTTATAGTACTAAGTCTAGTTAAAGAAAGTAGGTAGAAAAGTAGGAAAGACTAGGCTTCAGAGTCTAGTTTAAGAAACTTAGATAGTACCAAGTATGCTGCAGGGTCTACATGAAGACGACTTCATAGTACCAAGTATGTTTCAGGGACTAGTTAAAGATGGTTTAAAGTACAAAGTATGTTTCAGGGTCTACTTAAATATGGCTTTATATTGCCCAGTAATATTCCGGGTCTACTTAAAAATATATTTAGAGAACAAAGTATGTTTCAGGTTCTAGATATAGATGGCATTACAGTACCTAGTGAGTTTCAGGGTCTTGTTAAAGATTACTTTATAATACCAAATTATGTTTTAGAGTATAGTTAAAATTGGCATTATATTACCAAGTATTTTCCAGGGTCTAGTTAAGGATAGCTTTAAAGTACCAAGTGTGTTTCAAGGTATAGTTAAAGATGGCTTTATAGTACCAGGTATGTATTAGGGTCTAGTCAAAGAAAGCTTAATAATTCCAAGTGTGATTTATGGTCTAGTCAAAGATTCCCTAATAATACCTAGTATATTTCAGGGTCAAAATAAAGATGACTTTTTTTACCAAGTTTGTTTCAGGGTCTAGTAAAGATGGCTTTAGAGTACCATGTAATTTTCAGGGTAAAGTTAAAGATAAGTTTGTAGTACCCGTATGTATCAGGGACTTGTCAAAGATGACTTTAGAGTAACAAATATATTTCAGGTCTAGCAAAAAATGGCGTAATAGTTCCAAGTATGTTTCAGGGTCTAGTTAAGAATGGCTTTATTGTACCAAGAATGTTTCAGGGACTAGTGCTAGTTAAAGATTGTTTAATAGTACTAAGAAGTTTTTTTAATTTTGTAACTAGTAGTACCAAGTATATATCACGGTCTAGTTAAAGATGGTTTCATAAGAACAATTATGTTGAAGGGTCTATTTAAAGATGATTTTATAACACTAAGTATGTTGTAGGGTCTAGTTAATGATTGCTTTATAGTGCCAGGAACGTTTCAGAGTATAGTTAAATTGGCTTTATTTTACCAAGCAAGTTTCAGGGTCTAGTTAAGGATTTCTCTGTTGTACCAAGTATGTTTCAAGGTCAGGTTAAAGAGGGTTTAGAATACCAAGAATATTGCAGGGTCTAGTTAAGGATGGCTTTATAGTACCAGGAATTTTTTAGGGTCTTGTCAATGATTGGTCAATAGTACCCAGTATATATCAGGGTCTAGTCAAAGATGGCTTTATAGTACCAAGTATCATGCAGGCGCACGTTAAATATGGCTTATTAGTACCTGGTGTGTTTCCGGAGCTAATTAAGGATGGCTTAATAGTACCAAGTATGTCTGTTAAATATGGCTTAATAGTTCCAAGTATATTTCAGGGTGTAGTTAAAGAGGGCTTCATATTTCCAAGTGTGTTTCAAGGTCTAGCTAAAGAGGGCTTTACAGTACCAAGTATTTTGCCGGGGTTAGTTAAATATGGTTTAATAGTATCGAGTATGTTTCAGGGTCAAGACAATGGTGGATTTTATAGTAGCAAGTGTGTTTCAAGGCCTAGTAAAAAGATGGCTTTATTGTACTAGGCCTGTTTTAGGGTTTAGTTAAAGACGGCTTTAGAAAACCAAAAATGTTTCTGGGTCTAGTCAAAGATAACTTAATAGAATCAAGCATGTTTTAGGGTTTAGTGAAAGGTAACTTTAAAGTACCAAGTATGTTTCATGATCTAGTCAATGATGGCTTTTTAATACCAAGTATGTTTCAGGGAATAGTCAAAGAGGGCTTTATAGGTCCAAGCATATTTCAGGGTCTAACTAAAGATGGCTTTGTAGGTCCAAGTATGTTTCAGGGTGTAGTCATATATGGCTCCATAATACCGAGTATATTTCTGGGCCAAGTCAAAGACGGCTTTATAGTACCAAGTATGTTTCAGGGTCTAGTTAAAGATGGCTTTATAGTACCAAGTATATTTCATGGTTTATAGTTCCACGTTTGTGTCAGGGACTAGTTAATAATAGCTTCAAAGTACTAGGCACGTTTCAGGGTCCAGTTAATATAGCTTTAGAGTACGAAGTATGTTTCAGGGTCTAGTCAAAGAAGGCAATGTAGTACCATGTATGTTTTAGGGTCTAGTCAAAGATGGATTAATAGTACTAAGTATGTTTCACGATCTAGTCAAGGATGGCATTTTGAACATAAGATTTAAGGAATCTTCAGAAGGCCTGTTAATCAATACTTAGCAGCATATATTTGTAACTATATATATTTATTCTGTAATCAAAATGATCCTTATTGTCTTAATTTTAAGGATGAAAGGAAACTACAGATGGCCTATTAGTCCATGCGTGGTCGCTTCTAGGTCTGTTCACCCATTCTCGCTCATATATATATCTATATATATATATATATATATATATATATATATATATATATATATATATATATATATATATATATATATATATATATATATATATATATATATATATATATATATATATATATATATATATATATATATACATATATATATTATTAAATATGACCGAAAAAGTAAGATTAATAATTCTAACACGAATTTTCTCAATCTTTCGTACATTTCTTTTCACTGTTGGAGGTAAATCAAAAATCAATTCTCCAAAATTCATTTTTATTTCTAGTCTGACGCGACACGAGCGCGTTTCGTAAAACTTATTACATTTTCAAAGACTTTAGTTCACAAATACACAACTGAATAGAACTTACGCATCTCCGATTTTATATCTACATTTGAGTGAGGTGGAAGGGGTGATGTGGCATTAACACAAGACAGAACAAGATGTGGCATTAATAGGGTATTAATTTCATCAACACAAGACAGAACAAGAGTATTAATAGGGTATTAATTTCATCAACACAAGACAGAACACGAAACAATGGATATTGAATAGAAGTGTTTGTAGAAAGCCTATTGGTCCATATTTCTTGATGCTTCTATATTGGAGCGGAGTCTTGAGGTGGGTAGAATATAGTTGTGCAATAATTGGCTGTTGATTGCTGGTGTTAACTTCTTGATGTGTAGTGCCTCGCAAACGTGATATATATATATATATATATATATATATATATATATATATATATATATATATATATATATATATATATATATATATATATATCGTTTACGAATTTAATACATTCCCAGAGACGGGTCGTAACTAAAAAATTCTTAACTCGAAACGAATTATCCCATAAAAAAATAATGTAAATTGAATTATTCCGTTCCACACTCCCAAAAGTATTACCTTCAAAATTCATTTCATACATAATACACACACACACACACACATATATTTTGTACTAAAGTATGTACAAGTTATAGCTTACCTTTATTCATGACTTGTTGGCGTATGGAAGACGGTGAGGAGGGGGGAGAGGAGGAGAGGCGTTAGTGTTAGGAAGGGGAGTCCCCTTCCATTATAATATCAGGCAGTGATGACTTCTCTGGGAAACTCTCTCTCCTATGTTTGGACTGAATTCCACTAGGAGGTGGTTGTGGCTCACTGCTTGCTTCTCTTACTAAGAATTTGTCTAAAGAGACTTGTTTTTCCCTACATTTTAAAACTTCTCTGTAGTCGAACATCACATTCTTTCACTATGAATGATCTCTTGTTTTTCCTCTATGTTCACCCTTACATGTGGGTTCTTTGGTTCAACTTTACCACTGACTTTCTTGGGACCCATGAAGTGATATATAATAATTACTTTTTATGATCAAAAAACAAAAAATCACAAAAACAATGAAATTCTTTACAAAGAATCCAAGTGTGATCATGATTAAGCAGGGCAGTCTGGCAAACTGAAGCTGGAACCAACTGTGTAACAAGGAACCACGCGCTCTGTCAACCCATACGTGTATCACATCAACAAAGTCGCAAGTCGAGGCAATGGTCGTAAGTCGAGTCTAATTTTCCGACGAAATTTGGGTCGTAACTTGAAAAAATCGTAAGTAGAGGCATTCGTAAGTCGAGGTTCCATGGTATATTATTTTATCAATCAGCCAACTTATAATTTGCATATTATATAACTTATAATTTGCACAACTCTATTTCCAAAATCCAACCTATGTTTTAATCATTCAGCAATAATTTGTTAATATTGGTAATGCTCCACAAATCGACAATTCTGTTTGCAAACTGACAATAAAGTCACGTGAACAAAGAGATGTCAAACAAAGAGACGTCATGTATGCTTCAGAGAAATGAAGAAATGCATACAAGCATGGCCATACTTTATCTTAAAGTATCCACATTCATATGTAAAGAGATTTCTATTTTGCTCTGCAATCGTCATCAGCAGGTGAGTTTTGCTCTGCAATCGTCATCAATAGGTTAGTTGTCAATCGTCATCAATATATATACAAGAATGTAACAACTCTTGTATATATCTCAAAAAAAAAAAAAAAAAAAAAAAAAAAAAAAAAGTTATAGATTTGATCCCACCAACGTTATCTCTCAGATCTTTCATTCTCTGCCATATTTTCTCAGATCTCCCATAAAAAAAATTATTTTAATTCAACTCGTCCCCAAGTGCTATTTAAACTCTAGAGATTAAATTTCTATTGAAAATTATCAATATCTCCCTCATTATGTCCATTGATCGTTTCATCACTTATTTTCCAGAGCCATGTCAACAATTAGCATTACATTCTTTCTAGAGTTATGCCAACTATTAGTCATGGCATGACATTTTCTACAGTCATGTCAACCATACCTCATAGCATCTCATGTTTTCTAGTCGTGTCAACTACTGCTCGTAGCATGAAGTGTTTTCTTGGGTTCAATAAACTTTTTTTTTCAGAAAACATAATAAGTGCTTTAAACACATATCAACGTTTGCTGCTAGGTGAATAGGTGCATTAGGTGATAGAAAATGCACTCAACCCTTTCGGTCTCGCCCTGGATTCGAACCCGGAACTCTTACTCGTAGCATTACGTATTTCTAGAGTCATACCACAATCAATACATTGCTAACCCCACAATTTCCTATTTGCGACGTTATCCCCATTGCTCACGCCCAATTTTATACGGAATGGTTCCTTAAGCTGTATTAAGTGCCATTAACATACAGGTGCAGGATTTCAGTATACTGACAGCTTTATAATTACGGTGTAATTCATCCCAATAAGTTATTAAATTTATTTTGAATTTTGTTCTGATAATTCATCTAGCCAGTAGATAACATGACATTCACAAAACACACAAGTCAGTAATATCCAAACATCTCCACCCTCATAGCATCTTGTTATCCATCCTTGTATACAAAACCATGTTGTTATCCATTCTTGTATGCTAAAACATGCTGTTATCCATCCTTGTATGCTAAACCATGTTGCTATCCATCCTTGTATGCTAAAACATGTTATCTATCCTTGTATGCTAAAACATGTTGTTATCCATCCTTGTATGCTAAAACATGTTATCCATCCTTGTATGCTAAAACATGTTGTTATTAATCCTTGTATGCTAAAACATGTTGTTATTAATCCTTGTATGCTAAAACATGTTGTTATTAATCCTTGTATGCTAAAACATGTTGTTATTAATCCTTGTATGCTAAAACATGTTGTTATTAATCCTTGTATGCTAAAACATGTTATCTATCCTTGTATGCTAAAATATGTTGCTATCCATCCTTGTATGCTAAAACATGTTCTGTCCATCCTTGTATGCAAAAACATGTTGCTATCCATCCTTGTATGCTAAAACATGTTCTGTCCATCCTTGTATGCAAAAACATGTTGCTATCCATCCTTGTATGCTAAAACGGATGCCGCGCCAAACTGCGCATTAATAGCCAGAAACCCCGGGACAGATTTCAATCATAACAAATTAAATGCTTTAAATTAATCCTAGTTGGGAATAATTTAGAAATAATATAAATTTAAAATAATATTATTTATATATAGTTGCGATATATAAATAATATATCCCAAGCACTGAAGTCTCCATATTCTTTATACAAGCAAGCAAGTATGCAAACAAGCTAGCATACAAGCAAAAAGCAATCAAGCAAGCAAGCTAGCATACAAGCAAGCAAGCTACCATACAAGCAAGCAAGCTAGCATACAAGCAAGCAAGCTAGCATACAAGCAAAAAGCAATCAAGCAAGCAAGCTAGCATACAAGCAAGCAAGCTAGCATACAAGCAAAGAGCAATCAAGCAAGCAATATACACCCGATCAGCTTAATGTTACACATTTGCAAGCGCATGAAGAGAATCCTCAGGAAGGGAACCATTCACCATATCACAGCGAACAATCATGTACAATCGACGCAACATTGGTTTGCTTAAAATAGATCCTGCCTTGCAAGCCAGCTTACAAATATGAAAACGGTAACCAGCTACTCAGAAAAAGGACTTCTGGTGGATGTAGAATACATGATTGTCATAAGGTACCACATAAGGGAATGAATTTGACTGGAGAAATGTTGTGTGGGTTACCACAGGGGTCCATTTCGGGTCCCAAACATTTCGTGATTTATATCAATAACATAAATGAGAATATTACAAACCATATTATAAAATTTGCAGATGACACTAAGATCTATGCCTAACTGGGAAATGATAATGGTATTGAATCCTTACAAAGAGATCTACATAAACTCCAAAAATAGTCAGATAACTAGCAAAAGATTTTTAATATCGAAAAATGCAAGACTTTGCATGTGGAGCATAGCATCCAACACCACGACTACCAAATAAACAGAATTACGATGCAGCAGATTAATGAAAAAAAGAACCTTAGAGTCAAATTCGAACACTCACTGAAAGTTGCATAACAGATAGGAGCACTAGTCAAAAATTCTAACCAAACCCTTGAAATAAGCAAACGAACATTTGACTGTTGGGAAAAGAAGGTAGAAATTCGTCTGAATATATCTCTGGTGCGCCCCCATTTTGATTACTGAATCCTAACACAGAGACAACTGATCTGGAGAAAGTGCAACACCTGTCGGAAATTCCGACACTAGATTACTAGCATCCAATATAACCAACAAACACGGTTATATTAGTTACATTAGTTAGTCATAAAGGGATTATAGAGAACGGTATATCCGTGATGTCATCAAGACATTCATTATTTATTTATTTATTTATTTATTTATTTATTTATTTATTTATTTATTTATTTATTTATTTACATACAAGAAGGTACACTGCGGGTTAACAGAGAACATAGCCTCAACACGTATCCTTTAAACTAACAGTCTAGTGATTAAACTTGATAGAGATAACATCAATAATCACACTGTATGACATAAACATTAATACCCCAATGTATGAGAGGAACATTAAACTCCACACTGTATGACAGGAACATCAATAACTACTCCTGTTTGACAGGAACATCAATAATCAAACTGTATGACAGAAACATTAGTAACATTAGTCTCTCTCTCTCCACAAAACCTAAACCTGTTTAAAGGTATTGTTTATGGTTCAATGTTGACGCCTCAAACAAACAATTTCCCTGAAAGGTTCAGACGAAGCTTACAGGAGTTGAGAGCCGACCCCTCCATTCATATAACAAAGGCTGATAAATCTAGCACTGTTGTTATTCTAAACAAGGAGGAATATATCTTCAAAATGAATGATCTCCTCCAAGATTCTTCAACATTCACTAAACTCAGGAAAATTCCTCTTGAAGCTTGAGGAAGTTGTTAATTAACCATACAGATTTTCTTAATCAATTTACTACCTCATCACCTTCATTACCATATCTCTATGGACTTGTCAAGACGCATAAACCTAACAATCCCATGAGGCCTATCATCAATTCTGTGGGATCCATTTCTTATAAGCTTTCTAAATGGCTTACCAACATCTTGTCCCCATTGTTAGGAACTATTTCCTCTTCTCATTTGACCAATTCTATTGAATTAGTTAATAAATTGAATAGTGTTCCAATCACTCCTGATGCAGATTCAATTATGTTCATATTGAAAATGCTTCTTCAATTCGTTATTGAAGAAGCCATCTGCCAATCAATTAGGTGAGACCTATCTGACAGATGAACAAACAACGCATTAGAGAATTGGCCGTGTCTTACAAGTATTTATGTTGCAAAATTCTAAATTTCAAACCTTAGTTGTTTACCCAACATAAAACCTATTACAATCTTTTCAAGATATTTTATAAATGACACAATTATCACTACGAGGACTGTCTCTAACTAATAGTTTTCCAACCGTATTTTCGAAATTAAACAATACAGGTATATCAAAAGGTTTCAAGGCATTGACAATATTTTCGAAGCCAAAAAAAAAATGGCAAACAAAGCACGTTTTTTGGGCGAATTTCCTCACTGCATATAATATTATATTTGTGCTTGCTGGGCTTGAGCTTTGACTCTGGTTCCGCCTCTCAACTGTCAATCAACTGGTGTGCAGATTCCTGAGCCTACCGGGCTTTATCATATCTACATTTAAAACTGTGTATGGAGTCAGCCTTCATCACATCACTGCCTAATGCATTCCATCCGTTAACTACTTTGACACTAAAAAAGTTCTTTCTAACGTCCCTGTGGCTCATGTGGGTACTCAATTTCCACCTGTGTCCCTTTGTTCGCGTACCACCAGTGTTGAATAGTTTATCCTTGTTTACTCGATCGATTCTCCTGAGGATTTTGTAGGTTGTGATCATGTCTCCCCTTACTCTTCTGTCTTCCAGTGTCGTAAGGTGCATTTCCCGCAGCCTTTCCTCATAACTTATGTCTCTTAGTTCTGGGACTAGTCTAGTGGCATACTTTTGGACTTTTTCCAGCTTCGTCTTGTGCTTGACAAGGTACAGGCTCCATGCTGGGGCCGCATACTCCAGGATTGGTCTTACATATGTGGTGTACAAGATTCTGAATGATTCCGTACACAGGTTCTTGAACGCTGTTCTGATGTTAGCCAACCTCGCATATGCCACAGACGTTATTCTTTTTATGTGGGCTTCTGGAGACAGGTTTGGTGTGATATCAACTCCTAGATCTTTCTGTCGGTTCGTTTCATAAAGTACTTCATCTCCTATTCTGTATCCTGTGTCTTGCCTCCTGTTTCCACTGCCTAGTTTCATTACTTTACATTTACTCGGGCTGAACTTCAACAGCCATTTGTTGTACCATTCATTCAGTCTGTCTAGGTCATCTTGTAGCTTCCTACTATCATCCTGTTTCAATCCTCCTCATAATTTTTGCATCAGCAAACATTGAGAGAAACGAGTCTATACCCTCTGGGAGATGATTTACATATATGAGAAACAGTATAGGTCCAAGGACTGACCCCTGCGGGACTCCACTTGTAACGTCTCGCCAATCTGAGACCTCACCCCTCACACTGACTCGTTGTCTTCTGTTGCTTAGGTACTCCTTTATCCAATGGAGTACCTTCCCTTTCACTCCAGCCTGCATCTCCAGCTTTTTCACTACCCTCTTGTGGTGTACTGTATCAAAGGCTTTCTGACACTCCAAAAATATGCAGTCTGCCCACCTTATCTTTCTTGCCTTATTTTTGTTGCCTGGTCGTAGAATTCAAGTAACCCTGTGAGGCAGGACCTGCCATCCCTGAACCCATGTTGATGCTGTGTTATAAAGTTCTTTCGCTCCAGATGTTTCACTAGCTGTCTTCGCACAATCTTCTCCATCAGCTTGCATGGTATGCAGGTTAGGGACACTGTCCTGTAGTTCAGTGCCTCCTGTCTATCCCCTTTCTTGTATATCGGGACTACGTTAGCTGCTTTCCAAATTTCTGGCAGTTTCCCTGTTGCCAGTGATTTGTTATACACTAGGGAGAGTGGCAGGCACAGTTCTTCTGCTCCTTCCTTTAGTATCCAAGGGGAGATTCCATCTGGGCCTATAGCCTTTGTCACATCCAACTCTAGTAAACACTTCCTTACTTCCCCGCTGGTAATCTCAAACTCTTCCAGTGGTTCCTGGTTAACTATTCCCTCTCTTATCTTTGGAGTTTCTCCTTGCTCTAAGGTGAAGACCTCCTGGAATTTCTTATTCAGTTCCTCACACACTTCCTTGTCGTTTGTAGTGAATACTTCTGCCCCCTATCCTTAATTTCTTAACCTGTTCCTTCGCTGTCAATTTTCTCCTGATGTGGCTATGCAGCTATTTAGGCTGAGTCTTTGCCTTCCTTGCGATGTCATTTTTGTATTGTCTTTCTGCCTCTCTTCTCATCCTGACATATTCATTTCTGGCACTTTGGTATCTTTCTCTGCTCTCAAGTGTCCTGTTATTCCTATAGTTTCTCCATGCCCTTTTACTTTGCAGCTTAGCAAGCCTACATCTCTGATTAAACCAAGGGTTTCTCATCTTCATTTCACTGTTTTCCTTTTGGACTGGGACAAACTTGCTTGCTGCTTCCTTGCACTTCTGTGTGATGTAGTCCATCATGTCTTGGGCCGCCATTCTCCTGAGCTCTGTTTCCCATGCTATATATGTTAGGAATTTTCTTATCTCCTCATAGTTTCCCTTTCGGTATGCTAACCTTTTGTTTTCGGTATCCCTCCTCGAGTTCAATAACCCTTCTTCAATCAGGTACTCAAACACCAGTACACTGTGGTTACTCATTCCTACTGGGGCCTCAAAACCGATTTCTCTTATGTCGGAGTCGTTCAGAGTGAAGACTAGGTTGAGTCTCGCTGGTTCGTCATATTCTCTCATCCTTGTGGGTTTTCTGACTTGCTGGGTTAAAAAGTTTCTAGTTACCACCTCCAATAGTTTGGCTCTCCACGTATCCTCCCCGCCATGCGGTTCCTTGTTCTCCCAGTCAATCCTTCCGTGAATGAAGTCCCCCATGATAAGCAGGTGGGATCTATTTCTACAGGCAGCAGAGGCTGCCCTCTCAATTATAGTTTTAACTGCTATGTTGTTGTTTTTATACTCTTGACTGGGTCTTCTGTCATTTGGTGGAGGGTTATATATTACTGCTACTACTATTCATGGTCCTCCCATTGTCATGGTGCCTGCTATGTAGTCTCTGAAACCCTAACAGCCCGGGATGGCCATCTCCTTAAAACTCTATTCCTTTCTCATGAGTAGGGCCACTCTGCCTCCTCCCCTACCGTCTCTCTCTTTCCTTATTAATGTATACTCCTGGGGAAACACGGCACTCATTATGATTCCAGTGTCACCCACACCGTGCATGTGTCACCCACACCGTGCATGTGTCACCCTTACCGTGCAAGCGTCATCCACACCGTGCATGTGTCACCCACACCGTGCATGTGTCACCCACACTTGCACAAAATATATATTTCCAATTTCTCAAACACGAAAGTTTGGTTTAAAACAGAATATTTACCTTCAAGACCAGAAACATTTCCTGCGCTAAATATTGGGTCCAGAGAACTTGTTTAGTCTTTCAAATGTTATCATGTGTAGCGAGTGCTTCTTGAATAACGTAGTTACCCGTGGCATTCATCACTGGGTAGTTGGCCTTGGGATGTCCATGCGTCGTGGTAGTGACGGTGGCGTCCATGCGTCATGGTGGAGACGGGGATGTCCATGCGTCGTGGTGGTGACGGTGGCGTCCATGCGTCGTGGTGGAGACGGGGATGTCCATGCGTCGTGGTGTTGATGGTGGCGTCCATGCGTCATGGTGGTGACGGTGGCGTCCATGCGTCGTGGTGGTGACGGTGGCGTCCATGCGTCGTGGTGGAGACGGGGATGCCAATGCGTCGTGGTGTTGACGGGGTGTCCATGCGTCGTGGTGGTGACGGGGATGTCCATGCGTCGTGGTGTTGATGGTGGCGTCCATGCGTCGTGGTGGTGACGGTGGCGTCCATGCGTCGTGGTGGTGACGGTGGCGTCCATGCGTCGTGGTGGTGACGGTGGCGTCCATGCGTCGTGGTGGTGACGGTGGCGTCCATGCGTCGTGGTGGTGACTGTGGCGTCCATGTGTCGTGGTAGTGACGGTGGCGTCCATGCGTCGTGGTGCTAACTGGTGCGTCCATGAGTCGTGGTTCTAACGGGTGCGTCCATTTCAGTTGTGGCCACCGGGTGCGTCATCCCTCCCGCATGGCTGTCTAGGGGTAATTACTGGGTGGCGGGACAGTTCTCTCTCTCTCGACAGGTAATTATCATGTTTTTTACCAAGTTTATTGTGCCAAACTGTTCCCGACAAGAGTGTCCGTTTGCATTATTCGTTACGGCTTTGTCTCTCTCTCTCTCTCTCTCTCTCTCTCTCTCTCTCTCTCTCTCTCTCTCTCTCTCTCTCTCTCTCTCTCTCTCTCTCTCTCTCTCTCTCTCTCTCTCTCTCTCTCTCTCTCTCTCTCTCTCTTAATTGTTCCTACCTCTCTCCTTTAATGTTGTATCTATCATAGTGTCAGTTATCGCCACTTCCTAAACAAATAATACATTAGAACTAGAGATCACTTCCTAAACAAATAATACATTAGGACTAGAGATCACTTCCTAAACAAATATTACATTAGGACTAGAGATCACTTCCTAAACAAATATTACATTAGGACTAGAGGTCACTTCCTTAAACAAATAATACATTAGGACTAATAATCACAAACTATTCCAAACTGCTTATTTATCATTAGAAAAAATCATGCAAACACTCCCTAATAACTCGTCGTATTCCTTTACCTTGTCGATATTGATGTTCTTCTTACGTACAGGTGTGTATTTATTGTTGTTCCTGTCATTCAGTGTAGTTGTTAATGCACCTGTCAAACAGTACTTACCTAGTTGTGCTTGCGGGGGGTTGCGCTTTGGCTCTTTGGCCCTGCCTCCAACACATCACTTCCCAGTGCATTCAAATTACTAACTACTATGACACTGAACAAGTTCTTTCTACTGTCTCTATGGCTCATTTGGGTATTCAGCTTCCACCTATGTCCCCTTGTGCGTGTACCAGCGGTGTTAAATAATTCATCCTTATCTACCCTGTCAATTCCCCTTAGAATTTTGTATGTGGTGATCATGTCGCCCCGGGCTCTTCTGTCATCCAGCGACATGAGGTGCAATTCACTCATCCTTTCCTCGTAACTCATGCCTCTTAGTTCTGGGACTAGCCAAGTGGCATACCTCTGAACTTTTTTCCAGCTTCGTCTTGTGTTTGACAAGGTACAGGCTCCATGCTGGAGCCGCATACTCCAGGATTGGTCGTACGTACGTGGTATACAAGGTACTGAATGATTCTTTACACAGGTTCCTGAAAGTAGTTCATGCAGTGTGGTTACTGATCTTGCTGTCATGCAGTGTAGTATTAATGTTCTTGACATACAGTGTTGTTATTGATGTTCCTGTCATACAGTTTGATTATTGATGTTCCTGTCAAACAGGAGTAGTTATTGATGTTCCTGTCATACAGTGTGGTTATTGATGTTCCTGTCATACAGTGTGGTTATTGATGTTCCTGTCATACAGTGTGGTTATTGATGTTCCTGTCATACAGTTTGATTATTGATGTTCCTGTCAAACAGGAGTAGTTATTGATGTTCCTGTCATATAGTGTAGTTATTGATGTTCCTGTCATATAGTGTAGTTATTGATGTTCCTGTCATATAGTGTAGTTATTGATGTTCCTGTCATATAGTGTAGTTATTGGTGTTCCTGTCATACAGTGTGAATATTTAAGTTACTTTCATATAGTGTGGATATTGATGTTTCATTCATTCAGAGTAGTATTGATGTTCTTGCCATACAGTGTAGTTAATGATGGCCCTGCCATACAGTGTGTTTTTTTTTGTGTTTCTGTTAGACAGTGTGTTTTTTTGTGTTTCTGTTGGACAGTGTAGAGTTTTGTTTTTCAAGCTGTAACAATGAACTAGCAATCTTAACTGCAGAAGGTTGATTTGAAATGGCAGATGACATACCATAACCCAAAGCAGTAACCCCATTTTCAATAATCGATTTGGATGACAAATTCAACTCGTTGTTTAGATTAGATTTCTTTGTCCAGTCACTATTTTTAATCAGACTTTCTAACTTGCGTTTTATGATCTTTTGTAACTGAAATATTTTTCTTCGTAGATCACTGTATATTATATCCATATGAGAACTTTTCCAGTCCAAAGCTATGGCGTGATGAAAGTTTCTTTTTGCTGTATCCAAGTTTTTGAAAACAAAACGTTCACATGATTTTGTAATTTCAATGTATTTTTTTCAAAATAGTTGCACAGAAATCACTGAACGGTTGATCACCAAATATGATGAACAATTTATTCGGGTTGTTAGTTCAGAACTCTTAGATGAAAAGTTTAAGAATATAAATTCAGTTGGTCTCAAGCATCGTTATCCACTGAGTTTTTTTGGAAGTTTGCCGTAGCAAAGGACGTCGAACATATTATAATAATATAGGCAGTGTGAAAATTGGCCCAAAAAATGTGTTATGTTTACCATATTTTTCTGGTTTGAAAATATTGTGAAGGCCTTGAAACTTTTTTATATACATGTATTGTTTAATTACGAAAATACTGTTGGAAAACGATTAGCTAGAAACAGTCCTCGTAGTGATAATTGTGTCATTTATAAAATACCTTGTAAAAACTCTAATTGATTCTATGTTTGACAAACATCTAAAGATTTGAAATTTAGAATTTTGCAACATAAATACTCTGTAAGACGCGGCCAATTGCCTAATGATTTGTTCATTTGTCAGAAAATTCTCACCAAATTGATTGGGAGATGGCTTCTCCCAATCAAAATCTATCAAAAGATCCACTTTTGATAGATTTTATATATATATATATATATATATATATATATATATATATATATATATATATATATATATATATATATATATATATATATATATATATATATATATATATATATATATATATATGTCGTACCTAGTAGCCAGAACGCACTTCTCAGCCTACTATGCAAGGCCCGATTTGATTAATAAGCCAAGTTTTACTGAATTAATATATTTTCTCTAATTTTTTTCTTATGAAATGATAAAGCTACCCATTTCATTATGCATGAGGTCAATTTTTTTTTTTATTGGAGTTAAAATTAACGTAGATATATGACCGAACCTAACCAACCCTACCTAACCTAACCTATCTTTTTAGGTTAGGTTAGGTAGCCGAAAAAGTTAGGTTAGGTTAGGTTAGGTTAGGTAGGTTAGGTAGTCGAAAAAACATTAATTCATGAAAACTTGGCTTATTAGGCAAATCGGGCCTTGCATAGTAGGCTGAGAATTGCGTTCTGGCTACTAGGTACGACATATATATATATATATATATATATATATATATATATATATATATATATATATATATATATATATATATATATATATATATATATATATATATATATATATATATATATATATATATGAATAGGGAAGGGAGTACCACCTCTGGCTGGAAGAAGGGGGGACCCATAGCCTCGGAGGAAACCACACATAACGCATTGGAGGGAATGTAGGTCCTCTCCAATACAGTTTCTGTGTGCTTTTCTCCTACCACCCCTTTCCTTTTTTTTTTTTTTTTTTTTTTTGCTTTATTGTGTATTTAAAGGTTACAAAACATACAAGACAAATGCTTAAAGGTTATGGATCTCTTGAAGCTCCTCCGCTTCCGAACAGGAACCGAGGATGCAGCAAGCATTTCCCCTCTGGATCGCCACACTGAGGCGCTGAAACAAAAAACTGGAAGCCCTTGGGTCTCTGGTGACGTCAATGAGCTTGGAACCCAATTCCTTGAAATATCCCAAGGCACTCTTGCCCCAGGGGCCATGCGTCTCAGACGCTATGGGGAACAAAGAGGTATTGACCTTCCAGTCGCCTGTACTTGAGTGATTTAGCTGTTTCCCTATGTGTGTGTGTGTGTACATATATATATATATATATATATATATATATATATATATATATATATATATATATATATATATATATATATATATATATATATATATATATATATATATGTCGTACCTAGTAGCCAGATCGCACTTCTCAGCCTACTATGCAAGGCCCGATTTGCCTAATAAGCCAAGTTTTCCTGAATTAATATATTTTCACAAATTTTTTACTTATGAAATGATAAAGCTACCCATTTCAATATGTATGAGGTCAATTTTGTTTTATTATAGTTAAAATTAACGTAGATATATGACCGAACCTAACCAACCCTACCTAACCTAACCTAACCTATCTTTACAGGTTAGGTTGGGTTAGGTAGCCGAAAAAGGTAGGTTAGGGTAGGTTAGGTAGGTTAGGTAGTCGAAAAAACATTATTTCATGAAAACTTGGCTTATTAGGCAAATCGGGCCTTGCATAGTAGGCTGAAAAGTGCGTTCTGGCTACTAGGTACGACATATATATATATATATATATATATATATATATATATATATATATATATATATATATATATATATATATATATATATATACATATAAAGAGTAGTGAATATACAGTACTTGCCGCACTCCGGCTGCAAATATCTCATATAAACTACACTCCTGCCGCCTCTCGCCATACACTAAGAATATTTAAGTACTGAGACTGCGACACGCCACAGATTATAGCGTGGCGTTGCGGTGGCTGAAAGAATCTTGGATAATGTTGTGTATAATACTGGTTATTGTCCTCTTGGTGCGCTCCGCTAAGTTTCTCCAGCAACGCCCCGCTTCTAAGGTCGCTCCAGTCTGCTTGCCTAACATTATAATGATTGTGTGGTAATGAGCGCCTTGCTCACCCATCCGGACGTCCTCCAGCCAATCACCAAAGTTGTTAAAGTTATCATTACCTCGTACGGTCGTGACTAAGGGGCGTATCTGTCTGGCTGTTTATCTTGCACTGTGAGATAAATATATTTTGAAATTGATTTACAAAACACAATTTACATGTGTGATCAAACCATTCTATTTGGGGGATCATATTTATTTGCTTAAATACAACACATCATTATACATGTTATGCAGGCAAATAAACATTATTATCACCATGATAGACTAGAGCAACAATGTAAATTAAGGTTGCAGATGACGAGTCACAATAACGTGGCTGAAGAAATGTTAACCAATCCACACACTAGAAACTAAGAGATGACGACGTTCCGTTCCGTCCAGGACCATTATCAAGTCGATTGTAAGAGACGTAGGAGGCACGGAATTAAGTAAGGCAAGAGAGAAGTGAAGAGGAAGTTTCTGTTGCCTCTTCCCTTTAACAGGACATACTCAAATGTTCTAAACTTTCTAACAATTGTGACCTAACATAAGCCTAGCCATCCTGTTTGTCTCTTTTTCTTACGCTTCCATTCTTACTCCTATTATTACATCCTTTATTACACCTATCCCTTCCGTACCTTTCACCTTGCTCCTTCCTCAGAGATTTCCTCCTCTACACCTCTCACTGGCCTTGCTAATGCCCTTGTGTCCCTCGTCTCATCACAATCGACTTGCTAATAGTCCAGGACGGACCGAAACGTCGTCGTCTCCTCATCTTCTGGTGTGGTTTGGTCAACATAATTTAAGGTTACTCTGACCAGAATGACAACATCAGGAATTATAGATAAATAAATACAAATACTTACCATAAAAGAACGTTGAAATATGAAAGTGTTAAATGCAAGAGGGGGTCAAGAGGTCAAGAACGCGGAACCACCAGCCCTCATCGACCAATCACAGCTTTACTCATCCTGACGTCAAACCATCTCCAAATAATCATAGCTCTAATTGGCATGACATCACTACTCGACATCCATTCACAGCTCCCTTCACATAAGGCATGATTTACCCTCCCTGAACCCATGTTGATGGGTTGTCACGAAGTTCCTTCTCTCCAGATATGTTACTAGGTTTATTCTCACGATCTTCTCCATCACCTTGCATGGTATACAAGTCAAGGACAATGACCTGTAGTTGAGTGCCTCTTGTCTGTCACCCTTTTAGTATATTGGGACCCTATTAGCCGTCTTCCATATTTCGGAAGATCTACCAGAAATATGGAAGACGGCTAATGTGGTCCCAATATACATAAAGGGTGACAGACAGGAGGCAACGGAAATACAGGCCTTGTCCTTCACTTGTATACCATACAAGGTGACGGAGAAGATCGTGATTAAGAACCTAGTAACACATCTGGAGAGAAGGGACTTCGTGACAACCCATCAACATGGGTTCAGGGAGGATAAATCTTGCCTTACAGGCTTAATAGAATTCTACGACCAGGTGGAACAGATTAAGCAAGAAAGACAAGGCAGAGCGGACTGAATTTTCTTGGATTGTCAGAAAGCCTTTTACACAGTACCCCCCCCCCCATTAGAAGCTGGTACATAAGCTGGAGAAACAGGCAGGAGTAACTAGTAAGGTGCTCCAGTGGATAAGGGAGTACCTACGCAATGGGAAGCAGAGAGTTACGGTGAGGGGTGAGACCTCAGATTGGCGTGAAGTCACCAGTGGAGTTCTACAGGGCTCTGTACTCGGTCCTATCCTGTTTCTGATGTACGTAAATGATCTCCCGGAGGGTATAGACTCATTTCTCTCAATGTTTGCTGACGATGTCAAAATTATGAGAAGGATTAAGACAAAGGAGGACTGCTTGAGGCTACAAGAAGACCTAGACAAACTGAAGGAATGGTCGACCATATGGTTGTTAGAGTTTAACCCAAGCAAATGTAATGTAATGAAGATAAGTGTAGGGAGCAGGAGGCCAGATACAAGGTATCATTTGGGAGATGAAACTCTTCAAGAGTCAGAGAGAGAGAGAAAGACTTGGGGGTTGATATCACGCCAGACCTGTCCCCTGAAGCTCATATCAAGAGGATAACATCAGCGGCATATACCAGGTTGGCCAACATAAGAACGAAATTTAGAAACTTGTGTAAGGAATCAATCAGAACTTTGTACACCACATATGTCAGTCTAATCCTAGAGTATGCAACTCCAGCATGGAGTCCATATCTAATCAAGCATAAGACTAAACTGGAAAGGTTCAAAAGTTTGCCGCCAGACTAATACCCGAGTTGAGAGGTATGAGCTACGAGGAGAGACTACGGGAATATAACCTCACGTCGCTGTGAGACAAAAGAGTTAAGGGGGACATGATGACCACATCCAAGATTCTCAAGGGAATTGATATGGTAGATAAAGACAGGTTATTTAACACAAGGGGCACACATACTAGGGAACACAGGTGGAAATCGAGTGCCCAAATGAGCCACAGAGATATTTGAAAGAATTTTTTAGTGTCAGAGTGGTTGGCAAATGGAATGCATTAGGAAGTTATGTGGTGGAGGCTGACTCCATACACAGTTTCAAGTGTAGATATGATAGAGCCCAGTAGGCCCAGGAACCTGTACACCAGTTGATTAACAGTTGAGAGGCGGGACCAAAGAGCCAGATCTCAACCCCCGCAAACACAAATAGGTGAGTAAAAGTTCACCCCTCGCCAGCCAATAGAAGCCAGGTTCACATAATGTCACCCCTCGCCAACCAATAAAAGCCAGCGTCACATAAGGTCACCCCCTCGCCTGCTTCACATAAGGTAAACCCCTTGCCAGCCAATATAAGCCAGTTTCACATAAGGTCGTCCCTCGCCAGCCAATTCACGCCAGCTTCACATAAGGTCACCCCTCGCTAGTTTCACGTAAGGTCACACCCCTCGCCAGCCAACACAAGCCAGCTTCACATAAAGTCACCCCCAAGCCAGCCAATACAAGCCAGCTTCACATAAGGTCACCCCTCGCCAGCTTCACATAAGGTCACCCCTCGCCAGCTTCACATAAGGTCACCCCCTTGCCAGCCAATTCAAGCCCGCTTCGCAAAAAGTCAACCCCTCGCCAGCAAATACAAGCCACCTTCACATAAGGTCACCCCTCGGCAGCCAATACAAGCCAGCTTGACATAAGGTCACCCCTCGCCAGCAAATACAAGCCAGCTTCATATAATCTGACCTCTCGCCTGCCAATTTAAGCCAGCTTCACATAAGGTCACCTCTTGCCAGCTTCACATAAGGTTACCTCTCGCCAGCTTCACATAAGGTCACCTCTCGCCAGCTTCACATATGGTCACCTCTCGCCAGCTTCACATAAGGTCACCTCTCGCCAGCTTCACATAAGGTCACCCCATGCCAGCCAATACAAGCCAGCTTCACATAAGATCACCCCTCGCCAATCAATATAAGCCAGCTTCAAATAAGGTCACCCCTCGCCAGCCAATTCAAGTCAGCTTCACATATGGTCACCCCTCGTAAATTATCCCTATCGTACATACGGTATCTGTACATTGGGCTCAACCACTTGTCAACTACCTAATGCCAATTATCACAGAGCAAAAAATCAGCTATCAGAACTATAACAAATTGTCATCATACAGCACACAAACCCTCTGTTAAGTCCCTTAACATGCTAAACATACACTCCACACATTCTCATGTGTTATCTACATGTTTAAAATCTTTTTCATAAATGCTAATCTTGATCTGAAACTTTTCCTTCATAGGTGTAATAGAATCCATGAGCACCACACCAGAAATAAATATATCTTTGAAATTCCCGGAGTCAAACTAAAGCTGTGCAAACACTCTATGCAAATAGAAGGACCCAGTCTATGGAGCTCACTCCCTAATGAATTAAAAAAAATTGTCCAACCAATGTTTTATTCAAAAGTACAACTAAAAAGTACCTCATTTCATCCTCATAGTTCCCTACCTTCTGCTTCAGACTCACTTCGTTTCTGGTGCTTCCCACTTCCGTAATATTAGTTCTTATGACATCTATCTTGACCAGTTAAATCATCTATGTCAGTTTATTTTGAAGTTATATGTTGATATAAATTTTGCTACAATTTACCTTTTCATCTTACCAGATAAGTTAGAGTAAGGACCGGCCCGAAACGCTATGCGTGTTAGTGGCTTTGCAAGAATGTAAAAAATGCAGATCTTGTGTAATCTCACCAAACCATTGTACCTTATTGTAAATAAATATTATTATTATTATTTCATTCATCAGGGCTCTAGGAGACTCGAACCACATAAGGTCACCCCCCTACGTCAGCCAATCACAGCAGCTTCACATAAGATCACCCCCCTACGTCAGCCAATCACAGCAGCTTCACATAAGGTCACCCCTCGTCAGCCAATCACAGCAGCTTCACTTATGGTCACCCCTCGTCAGCCAATCACAGCAGCTTCACTTATGGTCACCCCTCGTCAACCAATCACAGCAGCTTCACTTTAGGCCATCCCTCATCAGCCAATCACAGCAGCTTCACATAAAGTCACCCCTCGCCAGCTAATCACAGCAGCTTCACATAAGGTCACCCCTCGCCAGCTAATCACAGCAGCTTCACATAAGGTCACCCCTCGCCAGCCAATCACAGCAGCTTCACATAAGGTCACCCCTCGCCAGCTAATCACAGCAGCTTCACATAAGGTCACCCCTCGCCAGCTAATCACAGCAGCTTCACATAAGGTCACCCCTCGCCAGCTAATCACAGCAGCTTCACATAAGGTCACCCCTCGCCAGCTAATCACAGCAGCTTCACATAAGGTCACCCCTCGCCAGCTAATCACAGCAGCTTCACATAAGGTCACCCCTCGCCAGCCAATCACAGCAGCTTCACATAAGGTCACCCCTCGCCAGCCAATCACAGCAGCTTCACATAAGGTCACCCCTCGCCAGCTAATCACAGCAGCTTCACATAAGGTCACCCCTCGCCAGCTAATCACAGCAGCTTCACATAAGGTCACCCCTCGCCAGCTAATCACAGCAGCTTCACATAAGGTCACCCCTCGCCAGCTAATCACAGCAGCTTCACATAAGGTCACCCCTCGCCAGCCAATCACAGCAGCTTCACATAAGGTCACCCCTCGCCAGCTAATCACAGACGCTTCACATAATGTCACCACTCGCCAGCCAATCACAGCAGCTTCACATAAGGTCACCCCTCGCCAGCCAATCACAGCAGCTTCACATAAGGTCACCCCTCGCCAGCTAATCACAGCAGCTTCACATAAGGTCACCCCTCGTCAGCCAATCACAGCAGCTTCACATTAGGCTCCATTTACATTTTTCATCTTTTCTCAGTAAGTAAAGAAGTAGTGGGGCTGCTATACAAAATATTCATGTAGTACCTTCGATAAAAGGCACAGTACATGCCTGGAAATCTGTGTACTTGCTTTTAATGGTCAAGACAGGGTACTTTACAATGGCACTTACTTTATCTTGCTGAGGAATTACCCTTCCTTGACCTGCTTCACGGTCCACAAATACTTAACTACTACTTCCTACTATATAGTACGGTAGGCATCCGTCAATCCCGTGGGGTTATGGAGTTGTGCCCTGGGTGTCTAGTTGTTGTAGTCTAGTTAGATGCAGCGCCTGCTGTAGCTGTAAAAGCCAACCCGAGAATGACAGTCCCGACTGCAGCGAGCACAGATAAACGCCGAAGCGGGTGCGTCTGAGAGTACTCGAGACCTCCTCTGATATCTATTATCCTCCGCCTGCCTCTTCAGTTCATCCTCGAATTTCTGGAGTCCCTTCTGCCCTTTGCATCTCCAGGCAGATCTGCCCGCAGCTGGTACCTCCCAAGTGTTGATGTCGATGTTCAGCTGCTTGAGGTCGCGTTTGCAGGCGTCTTTGAAACGCAGCTGAGATCTTCCGGTGGGTCTCTTTCCTGATGCCAGTTCTCCATACAAGAGGTCCTTCGGTATGCGGCCATCTACCATGTGTGACATGTCCCAGCCATCACATAAGGACAGAGACAAGATTAATTAGAGGAGACGACAAGATTAAGATAGAGGAGGACAGCTTGAGGCTTCAAGAAGACCTGGACAAGCTGCAAGGAATAGTCGAACAAATGGTTGTTAAAGTTTAACCCAAGCAAATGCAATGTAATGAAGATAGGTGTAGGGAGCAGGAGATCAGATACAAAGTATAATTTTGGAGATGAAATACTTCAAGAGTCTGAGAGAAAGACCTGGGGGTTGATATTACGCAAGACCTGTCCCCTGAAGCTCATATCAGCAGCATATGCCAGGTTGGCTAACCTGGCCTTTAGAAACTTGTGTAAGGAATCATTCAGAACTTTATATACAACATATGTCACACCAATCCTGGAGTATGCGGCTCCAGCATGGAGTCCATATCTAGTCAAGCATAAGACTAAACCGGAAAAAGTTCAAAGGTTTGCCACAAGACTAGTACCCGAACTGAGGAGTATGAGCTACGAGGAGAGACTACGAGAAATAATCCTCACGTCACTGGTAGATAGAAGCGTTAGAGGGGACATGATCCCGACATACATGTGGGAACCGACCTGTGAGATTTATATTTATTTAATTTATATGAATTTATAAAGAATTTATATTTACGTTAATTTATATATTTCGATAGCAATTTGTATGATGTTAAGTGGACTGTATTTCTGCAATAATCTCACAAATCGATCCTTACACATTAGGGGGTTTATATTGAATTTATATATATGCAGCCAATCAAACTACAGTATTAAACTACATATATTAGTATACATTGAGGAGGTTCCTTATCTTATTTGTACAGCAGGCTTAGTTCACCAGGTATAACCAGGATGTATATACCAAATTATCCTCATTTGAGTCTGCTTCCATCGCCCAGTAACTGATATACCAAGCTTGCTTCCTCTTCTTGACCTGTCAGAGGGCGCTAGCTGTAAAGCCAGAATCCTAATATATGACAGGTATATCAGAGAAAACACTGTATAATGAATCAGATAAGGACCAAGGCTTAATTACCTTTTGTATGAGGCGAGTTCGCATTCTAGCCGGTTCGCCCAATATCTACCTAACATTAATGGCAAAAAATGATTAGATAAACAGGTTTCGGTAGAACACTTCCCTTGATTATTGTTGACAGCGTGTTGATGATGGTAGAGCACTAATATGATCTCCATTACACTTCGTCCAAGAGAAATTATAGGAGCCGAATTTGCTCCCTGCGCCTCTGGTCTTAACAACAATGGCTCACCACTCCTTCTTCACTACTCACTGACGCCTGGCCTACTTTGTCCAGATATCAGTAACTGATAGATGGGTCACATTTACTTTATTTTGATACTGATAATTAAGTTAATTCATATGTGATGTTTTTATGATGGTAAAAGTCCAAAGACTAATGTATTTAAGAATGATTCCCAACAAATAGCTGGTGAATTTATAGTAGTATGTGGCAATGATATCCCGTTTTCTATTGACGGAAAATTCCACTACAAGCTACATTTTCTAGCTAGTGGCATCACACGGCGGTGTTTGAATCCAATATGCTCAGCAAAGTTGACGAAGTCTTGTCCATTGAATGGCGGTCCATTGTCTGTCTTGACAACTTCGGGAATGCCAAAGTTTGAAAAGATCTTGTCAAGTTTCGGGATGACAGCCTTTGCAGATGTGGAAGTGATGATTTCTACTTCTGGATAACGTGAGTGATCATCAATGACTACCATCAAGTACTCTCCAGTTGGTAGTGGTCCACAGAAGTCCATCGATACTTCCGTCCATGGTGCAGCAGGTAGTGGTGAAGGTTGTAGAGGTGTTGGTCTTGAAGTATCCACTGCAGCTTGGCAAGGGACACAGGCATCATGCATATCCTTTGCTTGACGATCAATGCCAGGAAACCACACCTTTTCTCGTAGCAGCTGTTTGGTCCTAACAAGACCTTGGTGTCCTTGATGTGCAAGCTTCAGAGCACGTTGCTGGAGAACAGCTGGAATAACGATACGAGTACCTCGCAGCACAGTGTCGCGTTGTTGCGTAACACTTAATTCTGTCTGGAAGCGTTCAAGTGCTTTGAATGCATCTTGGTCAACTCCTGAGGGTGGGATGCGTGGAAACTTTTTCTTAGTCAATGCATCCACTGTTGCTTGCAGAGTTGGGTCCTCTAGGGTTGCAGTACGGATTTCATCAAGAGTAAGAGCCTTAGGGACTGCATCACAGGTTACAGAGTGTACATATTCCTCGGCAACTTGCTGATGCTTGGTGATGGTGAAACTGTTTGCAGGATGTCGACTGATGTAATCAGCGGGATTGCCTGCACCCGGCTTGTATTTCACCGTAAAGTTGTATGGTTGCAGACGAAGAGCCCATCTCTCAATGCGAGCTGGTGGTTTGGACTTTGGATTATTGAAGATGGTCTCCAACGGTTTGTGGTCAGTGACTATCGTGGTGAAGGGTGCACCAAGCAGATACACATTGAAGTGTTCACAGCCCCATACAAGAGCAAGAGCTTCCTTCTCTGTCTGACTGTATCGTTGCTCAACATCTGTGAGAGAACGGCTGGCGTAGGCAATTACTACTCGGGAATCTGGTTGACCAGGTTTGTGTTGGGCTAAAACAGCACCTAAACCAACAGGACTAGCATCCACCGTTAATTCAGTGTCCATTGATGGATCAAAGTATGCAGCAGTCGCATTCTCTACTAGTGCATCTTTCACAGCATCAAATGCATTTTGCTCGATATCGCTCCAGTACCATGATGCATTTTTCTTCAGGAGCTCACGTAGAGGCTTTGTAATGGTAGCAAAATCTGGAATGAAGCGAGAACAGTAGTTTGCCATTCCCAGAAAACTATGTACTTCAGTGGACGTTGAAGGAGGTGCAGCATTCTTGATATTTGCAACTTTCTTAGGATCTGGAGACAGACCTTTGTCACTAAGTACATGTCCAAAGAATTCAATTTTATGTTGATTGAACTTACACTTTGCTCGGCTTAGCGTCAAATTCTTTTCTCGTAAGCGTTGCAATGTTGCACGAAGAGCTTTGTCGTGTTCAGCTTGGGTACGGCCATAAACAATGATGTCATCAGACATGTTGTCAGCATTAGGTATATCTTGCAATACCTGGCTGATGATGTGCTGGAATACCTCGGCAGCACTGTTAATACCAAAACTCAGGCGCTTGTACCTATACAGACCTCGATGTGTCGTAAACGTTGTGATGAAGCGACTCTCATCATCAAGTTCAAGCTGATGATAGCCCTTGTTTAAATCTAACTTGCTGAATACAGTTGCACCATTCAAGCGGTAAATCATATCATCTACAGTGGGTGTAGGATGGCGTTCACGCATTATTGCCTTGTTGGGAACACGCATGTCCACACAAATGCGTATCTCATCTGGATTCTTCGGCTTTGGTGGAGTGACAAATGGGCTTACCCATGGTGTTGGGCCTGTTACTGGTTCAATGATATCTAGTTCTATCAGCCTATCCAGTTCAGCATCGACTTTCTTGCGAGTATGGAATGGTTGTCGGCGATGTGGTTGGGCAACTGGAATTACATCTGGGTTGATATGCAGATGTACTTTGCTATCAGTATAACAACCTATGGATTTAAATCGATCAGAAAATTCAGCAACAATACCATCAACATTGTTTGCAGATTCCACTGCTACAGCATTAGAAAGCTGAAGTAGCCCCAATTTGGTTGAAGTCTTGTAACTGAGTAAAGACTCCTTTGCATTCCTAACAACATGGAATGTAGTAATGAGCATTGCATTCTTTGACTTAATCTCTGCAGTTAAAGTTCCAATCACTGGCAAGGCTAACTTTGAAGCATAGGCAGTGGCTTTGCCATTATAGTTCTCAAGCTTTGGGAACTGTTTTTTAAATTTTTCATAGTGGCACTCAGCAATGGTGTCAATGTTTGATCCAGTGTCAATGAGAACCTTGAGACAAATACCAGCAATGTATACACATGTCTCTGGGTTGTTTGGAAGATCATTCCATTGTGTGATTGCTTGTACTCCATAAGTATAATCACATTCACTGTCATCTGAGACTGGTTGTAATGAAATGTTGTCTTGTACATTATTAACATTCTGGATATGAGGTGCAATATTGTGTTTACCACCTCGACCCCTATGACCTGATCCTCGTACAGTGCTTTTATTCACTGACTGTGGTTTCTTTAGTGCAGAACGACACATAGCACCAAAATGACCTAGTTTTCCACACTCATAGCACTTCTTACCTTGAGCAGGACAAACATTATCTTGGTGTGGGTAGTCTCCTCCACAATTGTAACATTTATTGTTGACACCCTCTGATGTGGGTCGTCGTGACTGTTTGAGTCTTGTTCCTTGACTCCAGTTGTGATGTGGTTCTCGGCTCAATTTACTGTTAGGTTTGCCATGATATCTTCTTTGATCACGGTGTCCTCCCTGAACCTTACGTACCTCATCACTGTTAGTAACAGTGGCAGAACCGTTATTGGCACTGCACTCCATGACACGAGCATCACGTGCAGCATCTTCCATTCGACGAGCAATATCCAGTATCTTGGTAAGAGAACTGTCATCATCAACAAGTTCTAGAGCTCTTCGACGAAGACGTGTAGATGTGCATGATTCAATTATTTGCTGTTTGATTTCTTTGTCAACATCAGCAAACTCACAATGGGCTGCTAAACCCTGCAGACGTGTGTGGTATTGATCCACAGTTTCATTAGAGAGTTGTTTTGCTCTCCTGAAATGCATAATTTCCATTGCAGTATTTTGCCTTGGTTTGAAATGCTCTGTTAGTTTGGCTTTGGCAGTGTCATAATCTTTGGCACCACCAGTGTCTTTCAGTGTGTCAAAGATGTCACAAACTCTATCACCTGCATAATGAAGTAGAAAGGCACGCTTTCTTTCAGCACTTTTCATGTCAGAAACTATCAACAAATTTTCAAACCTTTTAAGCCATTTGACCCACCTCTGTGACAGGTTTGTCTGATCACAGTCAGGATCAAATGCAGGAAACTGAGGTATATTTGCCATTTTTACTGAATAAATGTAAACTTATCACTTAAATGTTCCTCAGAATATTAAACACTTACTGCACTGTATATGTTAGTCAAGAATTCACTGTAATTACTTTAATTTTGCAAAGCACACAAGCATTTTAATGCAAAAGTTCACAACAGTGCACAATATAGCAGCAACTGACTTCTTACCTAGCCCTTGTGTACATGTGTTGTTCCTACTCACAGCAGCAGCACAGCAGTTGGCACAGCAGTTGGTACCGCAGCAGTTGGTACAGCAGTTGGTGCAGCAGTTGGTACAGCAGTCGGTACAGCAGTTGGTACAGCAGTCAGTTCAGTGTGATAAATTTTGTAGCACGAAGCGTCGTTTCGTAACCAAAACATCAGGTTTTGTACACATCAAAGTGTCGTTTCGTACACAACGTCGGCAGATTCCTCAGTACACAGTTTCTTCAGCACAGCTTGGGTAGCACACAGCTTGGGTAGCACACAGCATTGGTTAGCACACAGCATCGTTTAGCACACAGCATCGGTTAGCACACAGCATCGGTTAACATACAGCATCGGGTATGGCGCTCACAGCTTCTCTTCCTCCTCCAGGCAGCATGCTTCTCCCTTGTATTTGAAACTGAACAAATACCTGCGTTCACAGTTCATCCTCGTCGCCAATGTGGTGTTTGTGTGTTACTGAGGAAGTCTTGGTTGTAGGGTTGATGTAAAGTCATGACTTGGTTACTGACTTTAATACTTAACATGATTACATGACTAGTAGCTACCAAGCTTGGCGGGCGTCCTGTACGCTCTTTTGTTTACCTCCCTCTTCTCTGGCGTCTCAGCCGCCGCACATAGAAAACGGATGGTACCATTTTCTGTGAACATGACAAGTGGGTGTACACTATATTGTCTGTTGCCAAAGTGTTGCTACTCATACAGCGTTGACACTGGACTGACTGCCTAGAGTACACTTTCATAAAAGTCTGTGCTGCTTCACCACTCTCCAGCCACTAAGAACTTCTATAGAAAATGTGATGTTCACTAGGTGGGACTATGATATCCCTTGTGTATGCTCGTAGAGATCAGTATGGAGGCACACTTAAACACAATGATAATATATGTGATATTTACTAACATAAGCAACATGATCACATATACAAGTAATAATGAAATAGTAATGGATATTAAGAACAAACAATCTGGAGATTGTCAGCTACTCTTCTTTGCAAACATCCGGCAACTCCGTCAGCTGGGCAGATTTAAAAGGGGTCTCACACCGTCTCCCAGAGAGAGTTGCTTCGTCCACGTCAGCCACCACCTCTATAACAGCCCGTCGTCCACACACGCTGTCCTCTTCAACAGTCCTGGATGCAAGCTTCCTTACAGCCTATCCTACTACTAATGTATAAATGTTATACTGAAACATATATAGATAAAAATCGTGGCCTACCGAGCCTACTCAATAAAGGGGAAATGGGAGGAAAAATTAATCTACCTTTAACATTCCTGGCTCACGACGCCTGTCCCTCGAAGGTGTGAGGATCCCACAGTTCCTGAGTCGGTCCTTGGTGATCCAGTACTATGCTGCAAGTCCTCAGGTGTTGTGAAGCCACCGCGTCATCTCCGAACCACTCCCAGACTTTCAGATATTCCAATCCTGGTCCATCCAGTGGGCACTGAGATAATCACTGCATACACACACTTGTTCCTTCCACAAGGCGTTCCTTCTTGCCCTAGGATCGGCGTCATCCCTCTAACGTCCTCAGTGAATGTGGACCCTCAGCTCCTATTAATATCTCCAAGTGCCATACGTGTTAAATGATTGCTATATTGTTTTGACGTGCTATATTGTATAGTACAATATATATATTGTATAGTACAATATATATATTGTATAGTACAATATATATATATTGTATAGTACAATATAGCACGTCAAAACATTATAGCAATCATTTAACACGTATGGCACTTGGAGATATTAATAGGAGCTGCCTCGTAAGGGCCAATAGGCCTTCTGCAGTTACCTTCTTTCTTATAATTCCTTTCCTCCACTTATTTTTGGTGGTCAGGTGATCTGCCCAGGTGGATATAAAGGTCTGATCAGCAATCTTGTCTTCATTCTACTTTGCTCTGATGAAAGCGAATTAGCCGAAAACGCATTATGTATTTTCTATTTTTCACGTGTGGTTATTCTGCATACTTGGATCAGTGTTTTTGTGATCATTGTTGCATATATATATATATAAATATAAATATATATATATATATATAACATTGCAATAAAATCAAATAAAAAAAAAAAAAAATAATAGGGGTGGTAGGAGAGGAAAAGATTAAAGTATTCAGTGAGAATCCACAAGGTCTTCTCTGAACACTATTTATTTTCTTCTTCGAGGATGTGGGTCCCTTTAATTAAACCAGTGGTGGTACCCCTATATATATAAAAAAAAAAAAAAAAATATATATATATATATATATATATATATATATATATATATATATATATATATATATTTTTAAATATGACCGAAAAAGTAAGATTAATAATTCTAACACGAATTTTCTCAATCTTTCGTACATTACGCTTCACTGTTGGAGGTAAATCAAAAATCACTTCTCCAAAGTTCATTTTTATTTCTAGTCTGACGCGACACGGGCGCGTTTCGTAAAACTTATTACATTTTCAAAGACTTCACAAATACACAACTGATTAGAACTTACGTCTCTCTGAGATTATATCTACATTTGAGTGAGGTGGGAAGGATGATGTGGCATTAACACAAGACAGAACAGGGGATATTAATAGGGTATTAAAAGTATCAACACAAGACAGAACAGAAAACAATGGGTATTGAATAGAAGTGTTTGTAGAAAGCCTATTGGTCCATATTTCTTGATGCTTCTATATTGGAGCGGAGTCTTGAGGTGGGTAGAATATAGTTGTGCAATAATTGGCTGTTGATTGCTGGTGTTGACTTCTTGATGTGTAGTGCCTCGCAAACATCAAGCCGCCTGCTATCGCTGTATCTATCGATGATTTCTGTGTTGTTTACTAGGATTTCTCTGGCGATGGTTTGGTTATGGGAAGAGATTATATGTTCCTTAATAGAGCCCTGTTGCTTATGCATCGTTAAACGCCTAGAAAGAGATGTTGTTGTCTTGCCTATATACTGGGTTTTTTGGAGCTTACAGTCCCCAAGTGGGCATTTGAAGGCATAGACGACGTTAGTCTCTTTTAAAGCGTTCTGTTTTGTGTCTGGAGAGTTTCTCATGAGTAGGCTGGCCGTTTTTCTGGTTTTATAGTAAATCGTCAGTTGTATCCTCTGATTTTTGTCTGTAGGGATAACGTTTCTATTAACAATATCTTTCAGGACCCTTTCCTCCGTTTTATGAGCTGTGGAAAAGAAGTTCCTGTAAAATAGTCTAATAGGGGGTATAGGTGTTGTGTTAGTTCTGAAGAGACAACTAACACAACACCTATACCCCCTATTAGACTATTTTACAGGAACTTCTTTTCCACAGCTCATAAAACGGAGGAAAGGGTCCTGAAAGATATTGTTAATAGAAACTTCGGTCCATTATTGTTAATTGTTATTCTTATTGTTAATTCGGTCATATTTAATAATATATGTCTACAGGAAAGACTGCTACCAAAATATACTAATATATATATATATATATATATATATATATATATATATATATATATATATATATATATATATATATATATGTCGTACCTAGTAGCCAGAATGCACTTCTCAGCCTACTATGCATGGCCCGATTTGCCTAATAAGCCAAGTTTTCATGAATTAATTGTTTTTTGACTACCTAACCTACCTTACCTAACCTAACCTAAACTATAAAGATAGGTTAGGTTAGGTTAGGGAGGGTTGGTTAGGTTTGGTCATATATCTACGTTAATTTTAACTCCAATAAAAGAAATTGATCTCATATATAATGAAATGGGTAGTTTTATCATTTCATAAGAAAAAAATTAGAGAAAATATATTAATTCAGGAAAACTTGGCTTATTAGGCAAATCGGGCCTTTTTTTTAACTAATTTTAGTTAAAACTATATATATATATATATATATATATAATATATATATATATATATATATATATATATATATATATATATATATATATATATATATATATATGCGGAAAATTCACAGAGAAATATGAAATGAGGTGAACGTTTCGGCTTGTTAAAGACTTTGTCAACACCAGACTGACTAAGGAGAAGGGAGAGGATATATAGGCCGACACCTGACCAACCCATCCCTAGGGAAAGAATTAACCAAAAACAGGTATAGCTTAGCTTAGAATGGTCAAAGAGGATTAAGCGGTCAGAGAATAAGGATGAAAGATTAAAGAAAAGCCTCATGAACACACAATATATGAATATACAATTATAATGAGACATTGTAAGCCTCTCTATCAGAGTTGTTTCCTAAACTGTTGTGCAATATTATAACTTAAAAATGGATCAAGTTTGTACATACCAGTACTAACATTAAGAAGATTTGGACACTGACTGATTAGAGCAGACTCAATCAAATTCCGTTCCACGAAATCCCCACAATTGGTAATGCTTTTTGCCCCATTCCAGTTAATATTGTGATCGCATAAACTCGTATGTAGATACAATGCATTAGACGTTTGGGCAGTTCTAATACTATAAGCATGTTGTGACAACCGCAATTGTAAGGACTTTCCTGTTTGTCCAAGGTACACAGAATCACAATCATTGCAGGGAATCTGTGTACCTTGGACAAACAGGAAAGTCCTTACAATCAACACAACCCTCTCATGTTGGCTAACCCTCAGCAGTGCTCAGGCCCCTGTGCCCAGGCCCTGGGGCCTGAGTCCTCAGTTCCATACACTAGCACTGCCAGGCCTCGCCTCCACACACACACTAGCACTGCCCGGCCTCGCCGCCACACACACCAGCACTGCCAGGCCTCTCCACACACACTAGCACTGCCTGGCCTAGCCTCCACACACACCAGCACTGCCAGGCCTCTCCACACACACTAGCACTGCCTGGCCTAGCCTCCACATACACCAGCACTGCCAGGCCTCTCCACACACACTAGCACTGCTTGGCCTAGCCTCCACACACACCAGCACTGCCAGGCCTCTCCACACACACTAGCACTGCCTGGCCTAGCCTCCACACACACCAGCACTGCCAGGCCTCTCCACACACACTAGCACTGCCAGGCCTCACCTCCACATACACACTAGCACTGCCAGGCCTCGCCTCCACATACACCAGCACTGCCAGGCCTCTCCACACACACTAGCACTGCCTGGCCTAGCCTCCACACACACCAGCACTGCCAGGCCTCGCCTCCACACACACACTAGCACTGCCCGGCCTCGCCGCCACACACACCAGCACTGCCAGGCCTCTCCACACACACTAGCACTGCCTGGCCTAGCCTCCACACACACCAGCACTGCCAGGCCTCTCCACACACACTAGCACTGCCAGGCCTCACCTCCACATACACACTAGCACTGCCAGGCCTCGCCTCCACATACACCAGCACTGCCAGGCCTCTCCACACACACTAGCACTGCCTGGCCTAGCCTCCACACACACCAGCACTGCCAGGCCTCGCCTCCACACACACACTAGCACTGCCCGGCCTCGCCGCCACACACACCAGCACTGCCAGGCCTCTCCACACACACTAGCACTGCCTGGCCTAGCCTCCACACACACCAGCACTGCCAGGCCTCTCCACACACACTAGCACTGCCTGGCCTAGCCTCCACATACACCAGCACTGCCAGGCCTCTCCACACACACTAGCACTGCCTGGCCTAGCCTCCACACACACCAGCACTGCCAGGCCTCTCCACACACACTAGCACTGCCTGGCCTAGCCTCCACACACACCAGCACTGCCAGGCCTCTCCACACACACTAGCACTGCCAGGCCTCACCTCCACATACACACTAGCACTGCCAGGCCTCGCCTCCACATACACCAGCACTGCCAGGCCTCTCCACACACACTAGCACTGCCTGGCCTAGCCTCCACACACACCAGCACTGCCAGGCCTCTCCACACACACTAGCACTGCCTGGCCTAGCCTCCACACACACCAGCACTGCCAGGCCTCTCCACACACACTAGCATTGCCTGGCCTAGCCTCCACACACACCAGCACTGCCAGGCCTCTCCACACACACTAGCACTGCCTGGCCTCGCCTCCACACACACCAGCACTGCCAGGCCTCTCCACACACACTAGCACTGCCTGGCCTAGCCTCCACACACACCAGCACTGCCAGGCCTCTCCACACACACTAGCTCTGCCTGGCCTAGCCTCCACACACACCAGCACTGCCAGGCCTCTCCACACACACTAGCACTGCCAGGCCTCACCTCCACATACACCAGTACTGCCAGGCCTCTCCACACACACTAGCACTGCCTGGCCTAGCCTCCACACACACCAGCACTGCCAGGCCTCTCCACACACACTAGCATTGCCTGGCCTAGCCTCCACACACACCAGCACTGCCAGGCCTCTCCACACACACTAGCACTGCCTGGCCTAGCCTCCACACACACCAGCACTGCCAGGCCTCTCCACACACACTAGCACTGCCTGGCCTAGCCTCCACACACACCAGCACTGCCAGGCCTCTCCACACACACTAGCACTGCCTGGCCAAGCCTCCACATACACACTAGCACTGCCAGGCCTCGCCTCCACATACACCAGCACTGCCAGGCCTCTCCACACACACTAGCACTGCCTGGCCTAGCCTCCACACACACCAGCACTGCCAGGCCTCGCCTCCACACACACACTAGCACTGCCCGGCCTCGCCGCCACACACACCAGCACTGCCAGGCCTCTCCACACACACTAGCACTGCCTGGCCTAGCCTCCACACACACCAGCACTGCCAGGCCTCTCCACACACACTAGCACTGCCTGGCCTAGCCTCCACACACACCAGCACTGCCAGGCCTCTCCACACACACTAGCACTGCCTGGCCAAGCCTCCACATACACACTAGCACTGCCAGGCCTCGCCTCCACATACACCAGCACTGCCAGGCCTCTCCACACACACTAGCACTGCCTGGCCTAGCCTCCACACACACCAGCACTGCCAGGCCTCGCCTCCACACACACACTAGCACTGCCCGGCCTCGCCGCCACACACACCAGCACTGCCAGGCCTCTCCACACACACTAGCACTGCCTGGCCTAGCCTCCACACACACCAGCACTGCCAGGCCTCTCCACACACACTAGCACTGCCAGGCCTCACCTCCACATACACACTAGCACTGCCAGGCCTCGCCTCCACATACACCAGCACTGCCAGGCCTCTCCACACACACTAGCACTGCCTGGCCTAGCCTCCACACACACCAGCACTGCCAGGCCTCTCCACACACACTAGCACTGCCTGGCCTAGCCTCCACACACACCAGCACTGCCAGGCCTCTCCACACACACTAGCATTGCCTGGCCTAGCCTCCACACACACCAGCACTGCCAGGCCTCTCCACACACACTAGCACTGCCTGGCCTCGCCTCCACACACACCAGCACTGCCAGGCCTCTCCACACACACTAGCACTGCCTGGCCTAGCCTCCACACACACCAGCACTGCCAGGCCTCTCCACACACACTAGCTCTGCCTGGCCTAGCCTCCACACACACCAGCACTGCCAGGCCTCTCCACACACACTAGCACTGCCAGGCCTCACCTCCACATACACCAGTACTGCCAGGCCTCTCCACACACACTAGCACTGCCTGGCCTAGCCTCCACACACACCAGCACTGCCAGGCCTCTCCACACACACTAGCATTGCCTGGCCTAGCCTCCACACACACCAGCACTGCCAGGCCTCTCCACACACACTAGCACTGCCTGGCCTAGCCTCCACACACACCAGCACTGCCAGGCCTCTCCACACACACTAGCACTGCCTGGCCTAGCCTCCACACACACCAGCACTGCCAGGCCTCTCCACACACACTAGCACTGCCTGGCCAAGCCTCCACATACACACTAGCACTGCCAGGCCTCGCCTCCACATACACCAGCACTGCCAGGCCTCTCCACACACACTAGCACTGCCTGGCCTAGCCTCCACACACACCAGCACTGCCAGGCCTCGCCTCCACACACACACTAGCACTGCCCGGCCTCGCCGCCACACACACCAGCACTGCCAGGCCTCTCCACACACACTAGCACTGCCTGGCCTAGCCTCCACACACACCAGCACTGCCAGGCCTCTCCACACACACTAGCACTGCCTGGCCTAGCCTCCACATTCACCAGCACTGCCAGGCCTCTCCACACACACTAGCACTGCCTGGCCTAGCCTCCACACACACCAGCACTGCCAGGCCTCTCCACACACACTAGCACTGCCTGGCCTAGCCTCCACACACACCAGCACTGCCAGGCCTCTCCACACACACTAGCACTGCCAGGCCTCACCTCCACATACACACTAGCACTGCCAGGCCTCGCCTCCACATACACCAGCACTGCCAGGCCTCTCCACACACACTAGCACTGCCTGGCCTAGCCTCCACACACACCAGCACTGCCTGGCCTCTCCACACACACTAGCACTGCCTGGCCTAGCCTCCACACACACCAGCACTGCCAGGCCTCTCCACACACACTAGCATTGCCTGGCCTAGCCTCCACACACACCAGCACTGCCAGGCCTCTCCACACACACTAGCACTGCCTGGCCTCGCCTCCACACACACCAGCACTGCCAGGCCTCTCCACACACACTAGCACTGCCTGGCCTAGCCTCCACACACACCAGCACTGCCAGGCCTCTCCACACACACTAGCACTGCCTGGCCTAGCCTCCACACACACCAGCACTGCCAGGCCTCTCCACACACACTAGCACTGCCAGGCCTCACCTCCACATACACCAGTACTGCCAGGCCTCTCCACACACACTAGCACTGCCTGGCCTAGCCTCCACACACACCAGCACTGCCAGGCCTCTCCACACACACTAGCATTGCCTGGCCTAGCCTCCACACACACCAGCACTGCCAGGCCTCTCCACACACACTAGCACTGCCTGGCCTAGCCTCCACACACACCAGCACTGCCAGGCCTCTCCACACACACTAGCACTGCCTGGCCTAGCCTCCACACACACCAGCACTGCCAGGCCTCTCCACACACACTAGCACTGCCTGGCCAAGCCTCCACATACACACTAGCACTGCCAGGCCTCGCCTCCACATACACCAGCACTGCCAGGCCTCTCCACACACACTAGCACTGCCTGGCCTAGCCTCCACACACACCAGCACTGCCAGGCCTCGCCTCCACACACACACTAGCACTGCCCGGCCTCGCCGCCACACACACCAGCACTGCCAGGCCTCTCCACACACACTAGCACTGCCTGGCCTAGCCTCCACACACACCAGCACTGCCAGGCCTCTCCACACACACTAGCACTGCCTGGCCTAGCCTCCACATACACCAGCACTGCCAGGCCTCTCCACACACACTAGCACTGCCTGGCCTAGCCTCCACACACACCAGCACTGCCAGGCCTCTCCACACACACTAGCACTGCCTGGCCTAGCCTCCACACACACCAGCACTGCCAGGCCTCTCCACACACACTAGCACTGCCAGGCCTCACCTCCACATACACACTAGCACTGCCAGGCCTCGCCTCCACATACACCAGCACTGCCAGGCCTTTCCACACACACTAGCACTGCCTGGCCTAGCCTCCACACACACCAGCACTGCCAGGCCTCTCCACACACACTAGCACTGCCTGGCCTAGCCTCCACACACACCAGCACTGCCAGGCCTCTCCACACACACTAGCATTGCCTGGCCTAGCCTCCACACACACCAGCACTGCCAGGCCTCTCCACACACACTAGCACTGCCTGGCCTCGCCTCCACACACACCAGCACTGCCAGGCCTCTCCACACACACTAGCACTGCCTGGCCTAGCCTCCACACACACCAGCACTGCCAGGCCTCTCCACACACACTAGCACTGCCTGGCCTAGCCTCCACACACACCAGCACTGCCAGGCCTCTCCACACACACTAGCACTGCCAGGCCTCACCTCCACATACACACTAGCACTGCCAGGCCTCGCCTCCACATACACCAGCACTGTCTGGCCTCTCCACACACACTTGCACTGCCCGGCCTCGCCTCCACACACACCAGCACTGCCAGGCCTCTCCACACACACTAGCACTGCCCGGCCTCGCCTCCACATACACCAGCACTGCCAGGCCTCTCCACACACACTAGCACTGCCTGGCCTAGCCTCCACATACACCAGCACTGCCAGGCCTCTCCACACACACTAGCACTGCCTGGCCTAGCCTCCACATACACCAGCACTGCCAGGCCTCTCCACACAAACTAGCACTGCCTGGCCTAGCCTCCACACACACCAGCACTGCCAGGCCTCTCCACACACACTAGCACTGCCTGGCCTAGCCTCCACACACACCAGCATTGCCAGGCCTCTCCACACACACTAGCACTGCCAGGCCTCACCTCCACATACACACTAGCACTGCCAGGCCTCGCCTCCACATACACCAGTACTGCCAGGCCTCTCCACACACACTAGCACTGCCTGGCCTAGCCTCCACACACACCAGCACTGCCAGGCCTCTCCACACACACTAGCATTGCCTGGCCTAGCCTCCACACACACCAGCACTGCCAGGCCTCTCCACACACACTAGCACTGCCTGGCCTAGCCTCCACACACACCAGCACTGCCAGGCCTCTCCACACACACTAGCACTGCCTGGCCTAGCCTCCACACACACCAGCACTGCCAGGCCTCTCCACACACACTAGCACTGCCTGGCCTAGCCTCCACACACACCAGCACTGCCAGGCCTCTCCACACACACCAGCACTGCCAGGCCTCTCCACACACACTAGCACTGCCTGGCCTAGCCTCCACACACACCAGCACTGCCAGGCCTCTCCACACACACTAGCACTGCCTGGCCAAGCCTCCACATACACTAGCACTGCCAGGCCTCTCCACACACACTAGCACTGCCTGGCCTAGCCTCCACACACACCAGCACTGCCAGGCCTCTCCACACACACTAGCACTGCCTGGCCAAGCCTCCACATACACTAGCACTGCCTGGCCTCGTCTCTCAATAAACTAGCACTGCCCGGCCTCACCTCCACATACACAGCACTATAGCCAGCACTAGAATCTAATAATATAATAAAATATAAGTGTTTACTTACGATAATATTTGCATGAAGCGTTTGTCCTCTGACTGCACTGACGACAAAATGGCCGCTCTGTTGATACTGGCCGGATGATGCTGTGACGTCACAGGTGAGGGCAGCAATGCGCATTTCGTCCCTCGACCCTTAATCATTCCCTCGTATATATAATTGGCGAGACAATTTACTTATCATTTACTTATCTTAGTTAGCAAATAGGGGATATTTGGCTAAGATTTCTGGTAGCAGATCGTTTTGAATGAAATATTTAAACATCTCTGGAACATTTATTATAAAATTGTCACTGAATTCAGTTCAATTCAATTCAATTGAAGTCTTTTGGCACTCCATCACATAGTGACAGACGGTGTGCTTGTTGACCCAGTTTACATTTGGTTAGGTCTACATCAGCAGATAATTAGAAATCCCAGAGAGAGTTGAAACACAGTTTAAGCCGAACAGTAGTAACATCTAGAAGTCTGCTGATTTTATTGGATGATCCATAGATGTGTGGCTCCTCTTGCATGATAGTATGATGATAGATGGAATTACTGGTGTCAATTTCACTTTGCCTCAGATCTACAAGATCTAGTTGAAGTTCTCGGTGTACTGCTGCTCTCAGATTACTCATTGACAATCCAAGGCTACACTCATACGTCTCCTTGAAAGGCAGATTCTTTGGCTAACTTATCAGCTCTATCATGCATTCGGAGGCCAACATGAGATGGAGACCACATGAAATGGACTCTGTTACCATCCTTAATAATTTTGTTGTATTTGTGTCTTGCTTCGGACACGAGCATGTTACAGTTATGTCTTAAAGAGTTGAGAGCATTTAAGGATGATAAGGAGTCACTTACAATTAATGTATCAAGTTTGGAGACTTGTACACATTTCAGTGCAAGGAGCAAGCAAATAGTTCAGTCTGAAAGGTAGAGGTCCAGTTGTTTATACGGACTCCCCACTCAAAGTATAGGCCATCGCCCATTGTCAGAACAACTGCACTTCCAGTTGCACCCGTGGTGCGGTGTAGGGAATCATCAGTGTATATGATTTGAGAGAGAGAATGCTCTGTGGACAGAGCATCAATATGGCTTAAGGCGTTGAGCTTTGCCTCAAGACGAAGTTTGGGCTGATCTCTAATTTGCTTCTTGGGTGGAAAGGGAGGGATTAAAACTGGAAAGGGTGTAACCTCCCACGGTGCAGGAAAGTGCCGTTGTTGTTTCTCTTGGTACAAATCATGAACCTGATACATTCTGAGTTGAGTTCCAGTTTTTGTTATCCATTTGGAACAATGCTTCAAGGCCAAGGTATTTGAATCTGTTTACATAGTCAAGCTGGGAGCCATCAGACAGTTATACAATACAATACAATACAATTTTATTTAGGTAAGGTACATACATACAATAAATATTTACAAGGATTGTTTGACTTATAGGTAGAGCTAGTACATACAATGCCTAAAGCCACTATTACGCAAAGCGTTTCGGGCATCGAAAGTTGCATCTTGCGAACAGCTCCTCGCAAGTTGCATCTTGCGAACAGCTCCTCCCTGCCTGGGTGGGCGCCGATTTAGTATCTTTGTTTTCTCTGCTGAGATAAATAAACCTAGGTCCTGACATGAATCTAATACAGAGTTAAGAGTGTTCTGTGTGTTAGCATACCCAGTGGTGTGTATCATTATATCATCAGATTATATCATATCTTTTATTTTAAACAATGCTGTTTTGTTGACCAAATTGTATTTTTACTCTTTTTCTACCATGTTTCCCCCCCCCCCGTTTTTTCCCTTTTTTCTTATTTTTTCTCAACACAATTTATACTTTAGTTATGCGGATTAAGACATCACCTGATCAAACACATCAAACATCGTTTAACCACCATCAAACACACACATTTCGTGTGTGTTTGACGCTCACTGATATGTTCCAGCGTTGTTTTATATATGGTGCTATTCTATCTTACGCTTTGTTGCTCTTTTTTACCTACGGGCTCATAGAACATTCTATTGCGAAAACATTGGCACAAAAATGAATGACGTACATACAAAAATAATGTCAGGACAGTGAAATAATTATAAACTTTCAAAGCGCTGTATCGCCCATGTGTCGTCATGTCACCAATACTGGGTAACAGTTCCGCCACTTCCCACACTCTTGCGGGTGGGCCGCGACCATTATTCTACGTTTATATTCATATCATCGTGTTGGGAATTTCATTGCGAGTCTATTGATACCAAAATTAACGCTGTAGGACAAGTGTGAAAGTGATAACAATCCCAAGAGTAAAAACATTTTGTTGCTGTTGGGGGCTCACGGCGAGTCATCTACGTAGTTATATATTTGGTGCTGGTATCCATATACATTTCGTGACCTTTTTACTAATGTTCTTCTACAAAATTTTATTGCGAACACGTTGATATCAAAATGAAATACGTAGCTCGAGAACTAAGGTCGGAAAGTAAAAAGAGTATACACATTTTTGTTTTGACGCTTAAGGTTATTGTGAGTACTCATCGCACTTTGTACTTTTGGTTTTAAATTCTTAATGTTGATGCTGGGCTTAAGCTTAATGTTAAGCTTAAGCTTGAGCTTAATGTTGGGCTCCGAATGCATGATAGAGCTGATAAGTTAGCCAAAGAATCTGCCTTTAAAGGAGCCGTTGAGTGTAACCTTGGATTGTCAATGAGCAATCTGAGAGCAGCAGTACACCGAGAACTTCAACAAGATCTTGTAGATCTGAGGCAAAGTGAAATTGACACCAGTAATTCCATCTATCATCATACTATCATGTAAGAGGAGCCACACATCTATGGATCATCCAATAAAATCAGCAGACTTCTAGATGTTACTACTGCTCGGCTTAGACTCGGTTACAAGTATCTCTGGGAATTCTCATTATCTGCTGATGTAGACCTGACCAAATGTAAACTGTGTCAACAAAATTATTCGCACACCCTCCGTCACTATGTGATGGAGTGCGAAAAGATACATGAATTTAGAGACAATTCTATAACCAATGTTCCAGCGATGTGTCAATATTTCATTCAAAATGATCTGCTACCAGAAATTTTAGCCAAATATCCCCAGTTTGCTAACTGTAGATAACAACTAAGTGATTGTAACCTATCCACCGCTGCCCACTGGATGGGGGGCGGTGTGCAGGACAAACATATAAATTTTGATACTATCTCTCCACATATGTCAGTTGCTTAATTTAGAACCTGTACTTGAGGTCGATCTCGAACCCATTGTTGATGTGATTACTTATATTGAATTTTGTAACTAGCTCATCAAGATTGTAACTTGCTTAGCTAAATGAGTTGTGGGGTTCAGTCCCTGAGCCCATTATGTACCTCTGTAACCCTTTCCACTACTGCCCACAAGATGGGTATGGGGTGCATAATAAATGAACTAAACTAACTAACTCATATTGAACTGTTCCATCTCATGTTGGAATAGTGCTCAACGAGGTGGCGGATGACTTGGCCAAACGTGCCACATCAAAACCACAAGTTGACATTGAATGTGAATTCACAATGAGACAAATAAGAAGCAAAATCAGAAATATTCAGGCACAGGCGGGAGTGGAGAGGAGAGAGATAATGTATGAGAGTAGTCAAACCATGCAACACTACATGTATGTGAGTCAAAACACCCATTTCACTTATGGTAAATGGAGAAATGCTTGGAGTGACTCTGTGTACATGCGGCTCAGGCTTGGGTACAAATATTACTGGGAATATGGGATAGATGTTCATGATAATGACACGAAGTGTAAACTATGTGGTATGTTAAGGTCTCACACCCTGGCCCATTATGTTCTTGATTGTCCGTTGATTAATGTATATAGAAACACTGAGATAAGGACTGTTCCTGAACAAATAGCCTGGATGTGTCACAACGGAAAGGTTGATGATATTCTTGTGAGATATAAGAATTTTGCACCAAGACTGTAATATGTTGTTGAATTATCTGCAGGTGTCTTGCAAATTGTCTATACAGTATACCTAGGTCATAAAAGTATTTGTGTGTACGTCTGATAACATACTACTTGTTAAGGAGGAAATGTATATGTTTATCTCTCAGAATGTTTGGTAATATGTTTATTTGTGATGTGTGTCTATGTATGTATTAACACGTTGTACTGAATGGGGTGAGAATAGCTTGAGCTACCTCATCCCTTTGTTTTTCATGCCCGAAACGCTTTGCGTAATAGTGGCTTTAGGCATTGTATGTACTAGCCCTATCTATAAACTCATTACTCTTTGTAAAATCTCTTGTATGTATGTACCTTACCTAAATAAACATTTGATTTGATTTGAGTATTATAAACAACAGAGGTCCCAGGACAGAGCTTTGAGGTACTCAACCTACAACATTTTCCAACTCTGACTTAACCCCATTTATACTAACTCTGTTGAGCGTTGACCATTTATACATCAACTCTCTTGATGTGAGCACTTAATTGGCGGTCAGTGGTGGAGCTTAATTCTTAAAAAGCAATATATACTTTCGATCGTGATTTAGTTTAGTCTGCCGTTTAAAGAAAAAAAGAGCATATCAATGGTATATCACAGAAAACGAATTTATCATAAACTCATGTATTTGTCTTATCATATTGAACTGCATTCATATTTTTAATATATAACAATATGAATATCCAAATTTCTGTAAATCCCCTACCATGTTGGAATCTGTGGAAATGAATGAGCAAATGTGCTGGCTGAAGGCGCTGAAGGAAACCACATTGGTTTCATTTTGGATACAAATGTCCATGGAGATTCAGAATGGAAACTAATTATATAGTTGAACCTGCAGAGAGGAGTTTAAGAATCTGTGTTGAGAGTGATGGACACAGCCTTCACAATTATACTTCAGAGAATGTAAACATCTAAGAGTCATTAGAAATATGTGTAGAATAATAAACCCTACATTGTTTGAGTTAGGGAAAACACCATTTGTCATATAGATACTAGCTGTTCCTAAAGATTCACCCATTTTGCACCAGCAAGATAACATATAAGATTTTAAGGGTTGACGAATGTTAATCTTCTTGTTTGATAAACTGTGCACTTGAGACATAGTTAATAAGAACACGCCAATATATAAGACAACAAAAAGTTTTCAGATTCTTTCACCCCACTTTCCAGCAGCTTTTATAATTTATATAAATTATTTTAGGGAATAATACATAAATTATATATTTAAACGTGATATAGTGTTTAGTGGAATGCATAAGGAGTCAAATTGTGTTAAAAAGAGCGATTTTTAGAAAATTTGGAAAATTACTTTTTTCTGATCATATTATAACTAAATGGATTTTAAAGGTTTCACTCAGCCAATATATATCATTCACAATTTATTAATGAATTTTACAAAAAACACCATAAATTTTATATTTAAAACACCATAAATTTTTATATTTGTTTTACATTTGGAACAAAATAGTTGTAGAAAAACAATTTAAAATAAAACCTTTGTGTTTGGATTTTTTTATTAAAAGTTTCTCAAAGGCTCTCCTGCACCATTCTCAATGCAAATCATTCCCACGCCTATGGGAAGAGATAGGCGAACGTTTCCTAGATGATTTGTGTTTGCTGGGAAGGGGCACACACACAAGGGGACACAGGTGGAAACTGAGTGCCCAAATGAGCCACAGAGATATTAGAAAGAACTTTTTTAGTGTCAGAGTGGTTGACAAATGGAATGCATTAGGAAGTGATGTGGTGGAGGCTGACTCCATACACAGTTTCAAGTGTAGATATGATAGAGCCCAATAGGCTCAGGAATCTGTACACCTGTTGATTGACGGTTGAGAGGCAGGCCCAAAGAGCCAAAGCTCAACCTCCACAAACAAAACTAGGTGAGTACAGCAACACCCACATCCCAGCTACACACACACCCCAGCAACACCCACACCCCAGCTACACCCACACCCCAGCTACATCCACACTTCAGCAACACCCACACCCCAGCTACACCCACACCCCAACTACACCCACACCTCAGCAACACCCACACCCCACACCCCAGCTACACCCACACCTCAGCAACACCCACACCCCAGCTACACCCACCTTGACCTTGAGGTTACCTTGAGGTGCTTCCGGGGCTTAGCGTCCCCGTGGCCCGGTCGTCGACCAGGCCTCCTGGTTGCTGGACTGATCAACTAGGCTGTTGGACGCGGCTGCTCGCAGCCTGACGTACGAGTCACAGCCTGGTTGATCAGGTATTCTTTGGAGGTGCTTATCCAGTTCTCTCTTGAACACTGTGAGGGGTTGGCCAGTTATGCCCCTTATGTGTAGTGGAAGCGTGTTGAACAGTCTCGGACCTCTGATGTTGATAGAGTTCTCTCTCAGAGTACCAGTTGCACCTCTGTTTTTCAACGGGGGTATTCTGCACATCCTGCCATGTCTTCTGGTCTCATGTGATGTTATTTCTGTGTGCAGGTTTGGGACCAGCCCCTCTAATATTTTCCACGTGTAAATTATTATGTACCTCTCCCGCCTGCGCTCAAGGGAGTACAGTTTTAGGCTCTTTAGTCGGTCCCAATAGTTTAGATGTTTTACTGAGTGGATTCTAGCAGTAAAGGATCTCTGCACGCTCTCCAGGTCAGTAATTTCTCCAGCTTTGAAAGGTGCTGTCATTGTGCAGCAGTATTCCACTCTAGAGAGCACAAGCGTTTTGAAAAGTATCATCATCGGTATAGCATCTCTAGTGTGAAAAGTTCTTGTTATCCAACCTGTCATTTTTCTTGCAGTTGTGACGGCTACTTTACTGTGTTCTTTAAAGGTAAGGTCTTCCGACATGAGTACACCCAGATCCTTTACATTGCCTTTTCGTTCTATGTTATGATTTGCCTAAGTTTTGTACGTGGTTTCCGTTTTTATATTTTCATTTTTTCCATAGCGCATGAGCTGGAACTTATCTTCGTTAAACACCATATTATTTTCTGTAGCCCATAGAAAGACCTGATCTACATCTGACTGGAGGTTCGCCGTGTCCTCTATGTTGCCTACTCTCATGAAGATCCTAGTGTCATCTGCAAAGGATGATACAGTGCTATAGGTTGTGTTCTTGTCTATGTCCGAAATGAGGATGAGAAAAAGTACTGGAGCAAGCACAGTACCCTGGGGGACTGAGCTCTTCACGGTTGATGGGCTTGATTTTATTTTGTTGACTATTACACATTGGGTTCTGTTGGTCAGGAAATTGTAGATCCATCTGCCTATTTTTCCGGTAATTAATTTGAAACGCATTTTATGTGCAATAACACCATGGTCACATTTATCAAAAGCTTTTGCGAAATCTGTGTAAATTACATCCGCGTTATGTTTGTCTTCCATAGCATCTAATGCCATATCATAGTGGTCCAGCAACTGCGACAGGCAAGAGCGCCCTGTTCTGAAACCATGTTGTCCGGGGTTATGGAGTTGCTGTGATTCCATGTATTTTGTGATTTTACTTCTTAGCACTCTCTCAAAAATTTTTATGATGTGCGATGTTAGCGCTATCGGTCTGTAATTTTTTGCCTCTGCCTTATTTCCTCCTTTATGAAGTGGTGCTATCTCTGCTGTTTTCAGTATATCAGGAATAACGCCGGTATCTAGGCTTTGTCTCCACAGAATGTGGAGGGCCTGCGATAGTGTTTTTTTACATTCTTTGTGAATATGGAGTTCCAAGAATCCGGGCCTGGTGCAGAGTGCATAGGCATACTGTTTATGGCTTCTTCAAAATCCAGTGGGGATAGGGTGACGTCTGATATATGATTTGATGTTGGTATCGTATCCATGAAAAATTCATTTGGGTTATCAATCTTTAGTGTGTTTAATGGCTCGCTGAAAACAGAGTCGTACTGCGTCCTCAGTAGCTCGCTCATTTCTTTGTTGTCATCGGTGAAAGTTCCATCTCCCTTTCGCAGGGGCCCGATACTAGATGTGGTTTTTGATCTTGATTTTGCATAGGAGAAAAAATATTTCGGATTTCTTTCTATTTCACTGATGGCCTTTTGCTCTCTTTGCCTCTCCTGGGTTCTGTATGATTCTTGTAGCTTACGTTCAATTGTCCCACACCCCATCTACACCCACTCCCCAGCTACACCCACACCACAGCAACACCCACACCCCAACTACACCCACACCCCAGCTGCACCCACACCCCAGCAACACCCACACCCCAGCAACACCCACACCCCAGCTACACCCACACCCCAGCTACACCCACACCCCAGCTACACCCACACCTCAGCAACACCCACACCCCAGCAACACCCACACCTCAGCAACACCCACATCCCAGCTACACCCACACCTCAGCAACACCCACACCTCAGCAACACCCACACCACAGCAACACCCACACCTCAGCAACACCCACACCTTAGCTACACCCTCACCTCAGGAACACCCAGTAGAGAAGAAAGTGCCACATAGAGCCACCTGTGTATGGAAATCAGATAAGAAAATCAGAAGCGGGGAGCCACATAGTGCCACTCCATATTAGGTCACCCAAGGTGTGTGTGGTAGCAGTCGAAAAACAGTGAAGATAGGTATCTATTATGCGCCACCATGATCATGTTCATTTACAGTAAAGTAGCCACCTATGAAGGGCAATCAGATAAGAAAATCAGAGGCGGAGTGCCACTTAGAGCCACTCCATATTAGGTCGTCCAAGGTGTGGGGCAGCAACAATCGTAAAAATAGTGAAGATAGGTATCTATTATGTGCCGCTATGTTCATGTTCATGTTCATTTATACAGAAAAGTATGACAGTATATTTAAGTAAAAAAAAATGAATTTATTTGTATAATAAACACTCAGGTGAGCGGCAGTTACGCCCCCCACCTCCCTCTATGGGACAGGTGTAAAAACAGGATCCTCTCAGTAGGGGTGGTCCCCCCCTCACCTCCCCTCCTCATACTTGATGACCTTGAGTGCACCGTAAGAGGGACCCGCCTCCCTTAGTTGTTTTTAAGTTGGATATATTTTAAGCTTTTATACTTAAAGAAGGAGGAAAAAGAAATAATCCTGATGATTTATAGATTATATTATCAAAGTACATAGGGTTAAACATTGTATTGTAGGTCATCTCCCCCCACATAATATTTACTAACAAGGGCTCTCCTCCGTGCCCACAGGTCCGTTGTGGGGTCTTCCTCCCCCTCCTCCTCCTGGGACGAAGATGATCACTCATCATCTCCCAGAGAGTGAATGGGTTATAGTGAGCCTCCCTCAGGTGACTGACTGCTGACGTCATAGGGTTCACTCTCGCTGGTGGGGTGTTGTCCTTCCTCTCCTTGTGGTTCAATGACGTCACCACCTTCACTCTCGGTGGACATTCCTTGGGCTGAGGTGTTGGGGTGGGGATCGGATGGTATGTCTGGGTGACCATACGCTAGGCTAGTGTATTTATTTAGGTAAAAGCGCTTATCATCAAATGCACTTAAACCCCTCTTAGTATTGAATGTGGTTGCCATCTGCCCCCTATATTTCTTATTTGTGAGTAATTAAAAGTATTTACTACCCCATTGCTGTGAAGGGTCTCTTTAAAGTGGTTATGTGTTAAAGATCTTTGCACAGCTCGGGGAATACCCTTAGCGGTGATGGAATTTTTATTGTCAAGCAAAAGCACACTATACATTTTGGGCTTGAGTGCCACAACTTCAAGGATGTGTTTATCTGATACCTCTGACTTTAACAGTCCTAAAACACCCTTTTTAGAAGGATCATACAAGGGGTGAGTTTCAGGAAAATTACTCGTATCCATCCACAAACTAAGGGGTTCTTTCCCCATCTCATTAAAGACATCTTCAGCTAGTAAGCTGAAAATGAAACTGTCTGTATCACTATACAGCAGTTGTACCCTATCTGAATAGTGGTTCTTAAGTACCCTGTACCAAAAATGGTACAAACTGTATTTTGCTAGCTCAAGAATCTGGAACCCAATGTAATTAGGATGAGTAATTTTAATGAATGGTCTGGAACTGACAGACAATAATTTATTGTCACCTAAATGCACCATTCGTTTAAAGCGGGGATTCTTCACCTCTCGTAAAAAGACCCTAGCTGAAGTCACTAGTTTGGTGTCAATGGCATAGCGGGCTGGGTTCAGTAGTGTTTTACCAAAAACACTGTTCGTCAGTAATTTGAAGAGTGTTTTCCTATCATTACTGGTGGAGGCATTTCTATTGTTAACGTTGGTGTTAACAAATTCTGCCATAAAATCTGACTGACGGAACTCGTAAATTGCATGTATTGTTTCCACTTCAAGTCCTATCTCAATAAATAGTTGTAAAAGGTGAAGAGATATGAAATAATGTTTCTTGGGGAGATGATCTCCAACCAGTTTAATATTTTTTTTAGGGACATTTGTAATGTTATTTGTTTCCAGAAGTCCCCTACTAAATGGTGAGATATCCTCCATACTTATTCCCCTATGGTGTAAACAAAGGGGCAGATCGTCTGTTAGTCTAGCTATTTCAGGTCTTATGTGTTTGGTGTCAATTAAGAGCCAGTACCCTTTGTTAGAAGAGAAAGGCTGTTCTGTCATTATCTTCCCTCCGCTAATGAAGGAGTTCATCTCATCAGATGATAGTCTCCTTAGTCCCCCATAGGGCAATTTCTTAGTCATACAACTCCCATAGAGGGAGTTGAAATCAAGATATAGTAAGAATGAAGACCTATCCTCCTGGGGGTTAAAAGATGGGTTGACATAGCGGTTGTTAGCTCTGACATAACTCCTAACTGCAGTTGTCAAACCCCCTCGTATGTTTTGTGATAAGAGATTGTGCAACGTCACATCTGCACTTAACTCCAACGATATTCTGCTACTTTTCAGGAAGCAGTCGTGGGAGTACCCTGGGAGGCTACAATAGTGTGTCAATTCTAAAGAATATATATAATTTAGAATTGCCCTGTGGTGTGTAAAAATGTCAGCCAGTAATCCTACATCACACCTCAAATAAATGAGGAGGTAGTCTTTTAATGTCCTACACCCTGTAGCCTCCCATACTAATTTAGAATGTCTATATTCGTCCAAAGTTATACCTGATTTGTTTAGGGAGCTGTAGAACATTTCAATAGGAGGGAGTGTTGTGTCATTAAAGCAGCTGATTTTTGTGGTATATTCATAAGGGAAAAACTGCTTACCCTTTAAGAGTAGGTGGTGACTCTTTTAGGGCAAACCTTCTATCATTGAGTGAGTGAATGTTAAGGGGCTGGCTGAATCAATGTGGGTCTTTGCTAGGGATGAAAGACTACCTGTAATAAAAGCCAGTGAATCAAGAAATTTAAGCTTCCCTATTTCTACCTTAAGATATTTCGTCCCCTGTCTCATGAGGATATTGCTCTTAATATTTGAACCCATGGCAAACTCCCTCAAAATTAAGCCCATGTCATAAGACATATTATGAGCAATTAAGAATAAACTCTCTAGAGCATTCTTGTGGCGGAGGTTGCAGTAATTACATAGAGCTCCAATATAATTGAGCTTTTCCCTAAGGTGATCATGATGTTGAACCTTGAAATTGGAGGGGGTAAATACCTCCTCACAAAACTGGCAGTGAGTCTGTCTCCTAAAATGGATCATATCCTCAAGAGACATGTCTATTTCATAATGGGGGAGAGTGGATCTGATAATTTCCCATTTGGTAGCAACTCGCTGCATGAAATAAGTAACACTGTCCCCCCCAAAATAAGTAAATTTATCAATGACAGTGTGGTTCCTATCAACAATTATATAGCTGTATGCTATACGTCTATGTATGGCTGTAACAGAACCTAGACAATCCTCAGTGCTAAGGACACACTCAAAATCAAAATAGCCCACATGGGAAGGGGGGTAACCTTTCCCCGTATTTTTAAAATGGAGTGTGTCCCCAGGCTGAGGGTAAATAATATTCTGAGTGATGTCGCAGGAAGATGAGTGATTTGTTAGCTCAGATGAATTTTGATATTCTGAGAGACAGTTTCTACAGAAGACTGTCTTTGTCTGTGGCTGCGAGTAAAGTTCCGTAGGAACTTATCGAACTCTTTAATTAGGGCCACATGAGATTCCCCCAATAACAATAAAGGAACTATGACCGAGTACTGTCTGCTACCACGACGACAAAGAGAGACGTGATAGACGCCGTCTGTATGTTTGTGTATTGAATACAAAAAAATGGATAGTTTATTTCTATTCTCCAACTTAGAGATATCCTCCCACGAGAGAGGGAAGGATAAATTGTCGTATTTGACCATTTTCCTAACCCTAGAGTGAGACTCTACAAGTCTCCCTATACGTTTCCACTTCCACCCTTGTTGTGATGCCAGAAAAGCAGCAATGCACTGAATAATGCATGTTTTATTGTTACCAGCAGGGTTTGGGTTGAAGACCTCATACCGCCCCCTTAGAAATGGGGGATAAGGGACATAATCCCCCAAAACTGACCTTACACTTGCATTATAGATGACGATTTTGAGGAAATCGACATTATATAATATGAAACCACTCCCCTCTGTTTCTGAAAGGAGATCTTCCAGTCGTGTAATCATATAAGCCACCCAGCTATCAATAAGATTACCCACATCCTCAAGAGTTACCAGTCTAGCAGGTGTTGTTATGACGTGTTCCCTAAAGTCATCATCTTCTGTGAGTCGTTGTTTTAAAAGTGTTACCTTTACTTCGAGAAGGATTTTTAATGATGAAGTAAAATTGCCATGTCCCCCAAGAGAACTCATGTAATTCTCTATTTCAGATATGTAATAGTCCCTAAAGTTGCTTAGGAGTCCTATAGGGTCTGTGGCGAAGGCTGAGGGGATGGAATATTCCATCCTAGTAAAGAGATCCTCCAGGGCCCCCACCCTATTAATTAAGTGGGGGGTGTCTATAGCATCCTCCTCATCTAGGGAATTTGCATCACTAATTAGGTCATTAACTCGATTGTTGACAAGAGGTCTAAGACCACTAGGGCCCGGCTGAGAGATGTCACCCCTATCACCACCACCATCGTCGACATCATCATCATCATCATCATCATCACTCATCACTTCCTCTCCCCCCTCCCCTCCATTTGCAATGGACTGTCTAACCCCACCTCCACCTAAGGGGTTATTGTCACACTGTGCTTTGTCATGTTCTCTCCTACCTGCCTCTGAATCGCTCCTGGAAAATAATAATAATGATGATACAGAGCACCACTTGGTTTCCGAACTTTAGTTATCCGAAACTTCCAGTTTCCCGATTGGGGTTGGGGAGTCATGCTACCCGAACAAAGTTCGGGTAGGAAGGGGTCCACCAAGCGTCACGCCGGCTTGTGGTGGTGGGTGGGCGATGGTCCAGTTTGCCCACTGTGACTTCACAGATTCACGGCCTATTATTCCTATTATTTTGAATTGCCATAAGGCTGGAATGTTCATTCTGTGCTTTTGTTTTACATATCTGCACAATCAAGAAACATCTGTGCACCATGTTGGCTCCAAATGCACCCATTGCGTCAGTGATGGCTGACTGGTGGGTGGATGGACGATGGAACTTAGGTGGGAGGCAGTATGAATGAGGGGGGGGGGGGAGAATCAGTGAGAGAGGGGGGGAGAGAGATGCTAGGAGGGAGGGGGAGGTAGGGAGAGATGTTAGGAGGTAGGGAGAGATGCTAAGAGGGAGGGGGAGGTAGGGAGAGATGCTAGGAGGTAGGCAGGAAGGGATGGAAGTAGTGAGAATTAGGGAGGGAAAGGCAGGCTGGCAGGCACAGGCAGGCAGGCAGGCACAGGCAGGCAGGTACAGGCAGGCAGGCTAGCTTGCAGGCAGGCAGGCTAGCTTGCAGGCAGGCAGGCTAGCTTGCAGGCAGGGAGTGAGTGGTAGTCACGAGGTTGAACCGCGTGACCTTGAGAGATGGGATGTAGGGGGGCGGGTTGTTTGTTGGTGGTGGGGGTGAGACCGGCTCATTCCCGAAGATAAGCCTAACACACACTACCCGTTAGCATGATGGCAGGGGGGGAGGCAGGCTGGCTGGAAAGGAAGCAGGCTGGCAGGCAGGCAGGCTGGCAGGCAGGCTGGCAGGCTGGCTGGCAGGCTGGCTGGCAGGCTGGCTGGCAGGCTGGCTGGCAGGCTGGCTGGCAGGCTGGAAGGCTGGGAAAGAGGCAGGCTGGCTGGCAGGCTGGCAGGCTGGGAAGGAGGCAGGCTGGGAAGGAGGCAGGCTGGGAAGAAGGCAGGCTGGGAAGGAGGCAGGCTGGGAAGGAAGCAGGCTGGCAGGCTGGGAAGGAAGCAGGCTGGCAGGCTGGGAAGGAAGCAGGCTGGCAGGCTGGGAAGAAGGCAGGCAGGCAGGCTGGGAAGGAAGCAGGCTGGCAGGCTGGCAGGCTGGGAAGGAGGCAGGCTGGCAGGCTGGGAAGGAGGCAGGCTGGCAGGCTGGGAAGGAGGCAGGCTGGCAGGTTGGGAAGGAGGCAGGCTGGCAGGCTGGGAAGGAGGCAGGCTGGCAGGCTGGGAAGGAGGCAGGCTGGGAGGCTGGGAAGGAGGCAGGCTGGCAGGCTGGGAAGGAGGCAGGCTGGGAAGGAGGCAGGCTGGCAGGCTGGGAAGGAGGCAGGCAGGCAGGCTGGGAAGGAGGCAGGCTGGCAGGCTGGGAAGGAGGCAGGCAGGCAGGCTGGGAAGGAGGCAGGCTGGCAGGCTGGGAAGGAGGCAGGCAGGCAGGCTGGGAAGGAGGCAGGCAGGCAGGCTGGGAAGGAGGCAGGCTGGCAGGCTGGGAAGGAGGCAGGCTGGCAGGCTGGGAAGGAGGCAGGCTGGGAAGGAGGCAGGCTGGCAGGCTGGGAAGGAGGCAGGCTGGCAGGCTGGGAAGGAGGCAGGCTGGCAGGCTGGGAAGGAGGCAGGCTGGCAGGCTGGGAAGGAGGCAGGCTGGCAGGCTGGGAAGGAGGCAGGCTGGCAGGCTGGGAAGGAGGCAGGCTGGCAGGCTGGGAAGGAGGCAGGCAGGCAGGCTGGGAAGGAGGCAGGCAGGCAGGCTGGGAAGGAGGCAGGCTGGGAAGGAGGCAGGCAGGCAGGAAGCGATATATGGGTGTTGAAGTGAACTGTGAACCACGTGACCTTTGAGAGTGTGTGTGTGTGTATGGGTATGGGTTTGGGGTGGGGGGTGGGGGAGGTGTGTCGGTGGTGGGGGGAGAGGGGGAGGTGTGTCGGTGGTGGAGGGAGAGGGGGAGGTGTGTCGGTGGTGGGGGGAGAGGGGGAGGTGTGTCGGTGGTGGGGGGAGGGACCGGCTGACTCCGTAAGCCTAACCACACTCCACAGACCTGTGACCCAGATTTGTTTCTTAAATGTACAGTACATCATCGTATATTTTAGGCAGGATGTGCCTGCAGGCTGGCAGGAAACATTCAGAGGATGTTTGCCAGACGTCTTAATAATCAGTTAGGAACAATTAAGGACTTTTATAAAGCGGATCAGGACTTCACTTATTGATGAGTACAAACAAAACACGGTCGCATTTACGCCATGAACCTGACGATTTTTTTCCCTAGAGTTTTTTTCATAAATTTTTCGGAAAAATTTCTTTTTACATTTCTAGTTTATTTTTCCCCTCTATTTCTCGTATACGAACTTACATGTTAACCGACGGGTCTCGTCCCCAAGGGGTTCGGAAACCAAGTGGTACTCTGTAATAATAATAATAATAATAATAATAAGGCAACACCCACTCGCTAAACCCCATGACATAAGTAGTGTAAAAGGAGACAGATGGGGAAAATTTTTTTCAGAAACAATTGGGCACTTCCATGCCGACTCGACCCTGGCAGGTGGATTCGACCAACAATTTATTTTAGGTGGTTAGGTTAGGGCACAGTCAGCGCGCACCTGGCTGGCTGGCGGGGTGGGGTGGTTCATTCCCCCCAGGGGTACCCAGGGCCCACCACCCAGGATGTACCTGAGGAACTGGTGCCCTATCCTAACCTGTTTTCTTGTACGATTCGTTGCTTGCTTTTAAGATGAGTCTAGGGCCTCAAGAAGGGGGTCTCTACTTATGAGATGTACCGAGGATGAATGTTCAATAGTTGGAAACCAAAAAATACACTGGTGAAAGGCATATAAACGTTTTTTGGAGTATTTAAATGGCATGAGCAAAATTCACGATTTGGCCCGGGGGTGTTACGAGAGTACTACGGTATCAATTTGGGATCCCTTACTTTTGAATGGATCAGAGGGTGAATGTTCAATAGATTCAAACCAAGAAACACAGTTGAAAGCGAATATAGAAGTTTTTGGAGTACTTTAATGAGGCTATGACTGAATAGTATAGGGAGCCCTTGGGCACAGCTCCATTTTCTGTAATGGTCAGAGGTGAGCGGTGAGAACGGGGCGCGATTTTTTTGACCAATCAGGAGCCGAGTAGAAAAATTCTCTTTCTGTCTCAGGGTCATGGGCCAATCAGGTGAAATTTTCCTTATTTGTCGCGGGGGTGTCACGTGACATGACGTCGGCAATAGGGACCCCCTACCTATGATTACCCCCAGTGGGGTCAAGCATAGAATGGGGGGTCAAGATTCCTTACAAAGACCAAGTTGGATATATAGGTGTAGTAAGCGTTATCTTGAATTTGCATGATACTGTGGGGTACATTGACATGAAGGGCGAGTCATAGAACAGGATCTGCATGTGAGATGGGTCATATTAAAGTTTTAAAGAAGTTAAGATAGCTTTAAAGACTCCTGTGTGCTTGAATGTGTGTAAATGTTCAGTCAATAATTCTCGTGTTTTGAATCTGAATGAGGGGTCCTAGTTTGCGTTCTAGTCGTAAAATGAGTTCCTTAGTATATTTGCTATGGAAAATGAGCTTTCAGTACTCTTTATAATTTGAAATGAGGTCAAGAAAGACATGTTTATGTGCGAGAAGAGTCAGGTTGGAAACTGTTTATTCCAGTCATCCCCCCTTGGCTTTGCTCCGTTTTCTGTAGCTAAAGTAAAGATTCCATTTTCTGTGGCATTCAGTTGATTACTGGTGAAAAAGGCCTGCTTGCATTTGAATGGTTCTAACCTGTTTGTAGATTTTATAGATATATTTGTCAGACCTCAAATTAGATTTTAATATGAAAAATAGCATCAAATGTATGTCTATCTTTTGTAATAAACGTTACAAGCATTAACAATACCTGTGATATTTCATAGAATACGAAAAGAAGTTTAAATAGTGGGGCCTCAGCCATATTGTGTTGGGTTTGACACTCCAAACATTAATTTGACACTCGTAAATATACTATAAAGGAAAGTAGTTGAGTGGTTTAAGCAATGTAATATATACTAGGAATCTGTTCATATTCCGTATTAAATTGCATTTTTTAACATCATAATAGTTTGCAGCTATTGTGGTGGGGGGCCAATAACTTCATGTAGCGCATCGACTGGCACTATCTGTTGCTATGAAATGCTTTTTGAAATCATGTGTTAAAATTTAAAAGTCGACTCCATCAGTTGCCATTTATGTCAGTGCCGTGGTATATCAAGCGCAAAGGTTTTCAGAAAATGTTACACCTCCACCTTTCAAAAAGCGAAAAGATGAATTCATTTTGGCATTACTGTCATTACTTTGGAAGTTTTTAATGATAGCACATGCTTAAACAAACTCGCTCGCAAAAACAAACTCATTTTTTTTTGGTCCAACTTACACAAATAAACCCAGGGTTTTCACATTCGCGCAAAATACTTAGTCCCCCTAAACTTAAAACAGTTGCACAATCTTACTTAAACACATTGCTAAACTCTTATACACAAACAAAAACTCAATTTTTAACTTACACAAATAAACACGGGCTTTGCACATTCACACAAAAAATGCTTAGTCCCCCCTAGACTTGAACACTCACAATCTTACGGTGCTTTAATTGCCAAAGCCTTCCAAACCTGCACTGGGTCCTGCCCAGCAGACTGCGGCTGGATGGGTTACAATTGAGCCAAAAACAGTTGGTCAGGGTGAGATACGGCCTCATTTTTAGACATTTCCTATAGCAAAAGCTTGAACGGTCGGGAACTGAATGCGGGCCTGCACGAGAGTTGTTCTTGGCACTCAAATGTTTAGAGATTAAAATACATAGAATCAGCAAGAGCCCACCCCCAGTCACTCACGCGGGCAATAGACATGTTTTTCGCCCAACTGTATTTATTTAAAATAATACGTCAGATAGAAAGAGTTTCGCATTGCTATTATATTTACCTTATAAAGCCTCTCTATAAAAATGATATGCCACTGCGTATTATGATTCTTTTATAATAAATATTGCATAAATACTTACACGATTTCATAAACAAAAAATTATTTTAATGAGCCATGTTTGGAAGGCATCATCATTACGATAAATACAAACTTATAAAACTAAATAAAAAGATATATCTCATAGAGGAAGATTTGTTCTTCAAGATATATGTTATTGTTTAAGAGTTTCATTCTGTATCAAAAGGTTGCCAATGTTATCAAAACTCTGGCCACAATTTTTTTTTTTTAAAGGTTTTCCGAGGGAGTAAATCTTGCTTCCTCGCTTTCTCCCACGTGTTTCCTCATTTGGACCAGATGCAGAGTAACCTTCGTGCAAGTCCTGACTCAGTTCCCCAACGTCCAAACTATTGGACATTGCAAAATTTCACTAAATAATGCGGTATTTTAGTTGCCCCCTCTAATTATAGAGATTTTAATCTCTATACATTTGAGTGCCAAGAACAACTCTCGTGCAGGCCCGCGTTCAGTCCCCGACGTTCAAGCTTTTTTTCTATAGTAAATGTCTCTAAAATGAGGCCGTATCTCGCCCTGACCAACTGTTTTTGGCTCAATTGTAACCCATCCAGCAGCAGTCTGCTGGATAGAAGGGCAGTGGGCCTGATAAAAATAAAAAAAAATAAACATAAATTGTTAGACTAGCTCTTTACATGTGCTAGTTGTTTAATTTATTAACTGCTACTAATGTGATGATGATGCAAGAGGAGCCAGTACACATCTATGGATCAACCAATAAAGGTAGCAGACTTCTAGATGTTACTACTGCTCAGGTTAGCCCCCCCCCCCCCCTTACCCACTGGATGGGTGGCAGTGTGCAGGAAAAACAGATAAATTATGACACTAGTTCGCCACATATCCCAGTCTTGGTTTTAATTTAGAAACTGCACTTGCGGTCTTTCTCGTGCCCCATTGTTGATGTGTGACAATGACCATTGGATTTAAAAAAAAAAAACTAGCTCATTAAGATTGCGAAAACTTGCTTTAGCTAAATGAATTGTGTAGGTTCTGACTCTGAGGCCCATTATGCAGCCCTTTTCCGCTAAAGCCCGCAAGATGGGATTGATTGATTGATGAAGATTAAGCCACCCAAAAGGTGGCATGGGCATGAATAGCCCCTACGTGGTGGCCCTTTTTGAGCCATTACCAGTATCAATAGCTGATACTGGAGATCTGTGGAGGTGCAACTGCACCCTGCGTGACGGGAGATGTCTCCTCCACGCCCCCCCCCCCACACACCCCGTGGCAAGATGGGAATAGGGGGGGGGGGGGCTGCATTAATAAAACGAATTAAAACTAACATTCAATTATATATTCTCAAACTTATGCAAAAAAAAACTTTACAATCACATTTGCAAACTTACACAAATTAATTTTGGCAATTTCGTTTACCTATTATTTGTTTGTTTTTCTTGCTTGAGCCAAAAATGAATTGTTCGGTTCATTACCAGAGTCTATTTCCCCACCGTGGTAACCCCTTTCCACTACCCGCCCCACAAGATGGGATTCATAATAAATGAACTAAACTAGCATTCAATTATATTCTCAACAAACTTATGCAAACCCCATACAATTACATTAGCAAGCTATCACAAATTCATTGAGCAAGTTTAACTATTCGCTTACTTTGCGTCATTATATAATGGAATACGAAAAAGAAATTCGCAGAATTCAGAGATAACACCATCAATGAAGTCCAAGAAATACGCATGTACTTCATTCATAATGATGCGCTGCCAGGAATCTTAGCAAAGCAACCAAAATATTTGCTTACTGTATGTATGTGAAGGATGCACATGACTCTCCGGTTAGGCGGTTGTGGAGTGAGACCAGCAACTGCAGACTTCCCATAGTCGTAAAAATGCCTTGCATAGAGACCGTTGCAAGCCTCTTGTTGAATCACTTAGGGTGCATATATGTGTGTGTGTGTGTGTGTGTAGCAGTGACAATCGCGTAACGAGCTTTCAAGAGATTGTCACTTACATAGCTAAACAATAGGTAGGGTTCAGTTTCCAAACGAATTATGCGGCTCTCGAACCCTTTTCTCCCGCTACATGCGGGAGATACCCTTTTATTTTCAGCTAAAATATGCATTATATTCAGGGGGGTTCGCCGTGTCATAGCACAACCAAAAGCCCAATATACTCCCCTAAACTTTCCCTATCCTATCTAAATTTAAAAAAAACAATGCATTTCCAATGCCCAATATATATATATATATATATATATATATATATATATATATATATATATATATATATATATATATATATATATATATATATATA